>NC_132894.1:33613124-33890624 GCF_030463535.1 Salminus brasiliensis
TTCTTAGCTGGACAGTAGAGACAGTTACCCCAACAAAAGCAGGATCAACTCTTTTGGATTTCAGAAGAAACAATGAATGAGCAGGTGTCCCAATACTTTTGACTATACAGTATTACTACAGGATTAACAACTATTACCCCGAATTGGGTTTCTAAAGCTTTACGCTAGTGTGCTTTGTTTGAGGGGCTCCTTTGGAAATGAGGCCTCAGCAGGACTCCACCAATTAAAGATTCAGCATCACTCCAGCTGGCCTAAATTTCACTCTGCCCCAGAGGAGTCGGCGCATATAGGATTTATTCACTAGCTGGGACGAACAGAGAGGTCTTTTCAAGTCAGTCAGCACTTCCTTTAACCATGGCCTAGTGCCAAAATGTATATCTAGTTCTACCTCCACTTTATATAGAAGGGTGGTTGTTCTATGATCCCGGTATGACCCCGGATCCCAAATATCTATAAAAGTTTACATATCAGAATCATCAGACACACCAATCAGTCCTGACACAGTTTAGGTTCACCTTGTGCCACCAAAACAGCTCTGACCAATCAAACATTGACTCCACAAGACCTCCAAAAGTGTCCTGCTGTGGTCTCTGGCACCAAGACTAACGTCAGCTGCTGATCCTTTAAGTCCTGTAAGCTTTGAGGCTGGATCTCCATGAGCATCAGTGAGAGCCTTGGGCGGCCGTGACCGGGCCACCAGTTCACTGGTTGTCCTCCCTTGGAACACTTCTGGTAGGTACCGACCACTGCATACAGGGAACACCCCTGATGTTTTGGAGATGTTCTGATCCAGTCGTCTAGAACATCAAAGTTTGGTTCCTGTCAAAGTGGCTCAGATTCTTACTCTTGTCCATTGTTCCTGCTTTTAACATCATCATCTTCATCACCTTCTAGAACTGACTGTTCACTTCTTTATGCCTATTGGATTCAGCCCTTGACAGGAGCCACTAGATCCAGATAAACAGTAATGCACTGAACCGGTCAGAGGGTTTAATGTTATGGCTGATCGTTGTATGTTAACGAGAAGTAGAAGAGCTCGGGTTTAGCCCAGAACACCTTCATCACTGCACCCACACGAAGCCCTAAGCTTTATGAGATTCAATCTTTTTTTGGAAATTTATAGTAGGGTCAGGAGTCAAAGCACGCACGCACGCACACGCACACACACACACACACACACACACACACATATATATATATCACACATTTTTTTTTAGTGTGTGTGTATATATATATATAAATATATATATATACACACACACACACACACTATATATACACACACTATATATATATATGTGCTGTTGCAGCACGTAGACGGGCCTGCTTATTCACCCCAGTGATCATCTTTCCCATGCACTGTGCTATATATATATATATATATATATATATATATATATATATATATATATATATATATATATATATAGCACAGTGCATGGGAAAGATGATCACTGGGGTGAATAAGCAGGCCCGTCTACGTGCTGCAACAGCACTACACACTGAAACGTGAACTGAGATCAGGAAATGATGTTTGCTAGTCCTCCCGCCGGCTGTTCACTCCTCACAGGTCAAAGCTGACATGGCAGTCGCTTGGGCCGTGAGGACAAGATGGACAGAGGACAAGAGGACAGATGTAATCACCAGCTCAGCGTTCCTCATTCCTCTCAGAACACCTTGACCACAACAGGATGCAAAAGGCTTCAAGTAGAACAGTTTCTAGGAGTGGTTTCAGCTGTCCAGTAAATACAGACGAGGCAGCCAATCACCCCATCCTCCTAAATCCTCACTGAATGTAACCAAGAGAGACGAAATGAACTTTGCATAGATCTTTATTTTTGTAGAATCTATAATCCGCGTATTGACATCAATTAAATAAAGGAGAAAAGAAAAATAAAAAAGGCAAATTCTTTAAATTACATGTATGACAATACACAAAAATAGGCCTTATTTTATATTAATGTAACTGTCCTGTCTCAGATATATACTATAGTCTCTCAAACCACAGCTCTCCGTTACTAAGGTACTAGATGCAGGCGTTGGACGACGGAGCGGTTCGAATCGGGCGGAATCCAAGTCCAGTGAAGTCCAAAAGGCTTGGTGTGAGCGAGACTCGGCCGTGCCAAACGTGGATGGGCCCCCTCTAGGAAGGGGGTGGTATAATAGGAGACATTCAGCCCTTTGGAGCAATGCATCTTCTAAGCGTTGTGAGGACGACCTCACGTTCCTACGCTAAACTGGGAGTTTGCAGACAGATTGCGCCAGTGGTGACTGCGAATAGACCGTTTACGCTGTATAACAAGGGTGGGCTGGGTTTGGGGATGGGACAGGTTGGGGGGAGTGGGGGAGCGATGACCCTCAAATTATTAAAAAAAATAAAAATAAAAAAGGCCAAAATCACAAGCATCCTAAAGGAACACACCAGTAGTTTAAACTGTTTGAGGTTTAAAGAAGTGGATGTAAAGGTTCTTGAAGGTTCCTTACACTCACAACTCTGTTAAAACTGCTTCTTAATGGAACTAAAGGTGGTTCTTCTATGGCATCGCTGAAAGAACCCATTGTAGAACCTTTAATTCTAATAGTGTAGGCTACCTTAATGCACTCAGTGCTTGCTTCCAACTCCAAGCTCTTTTAAGTCCAACTCCAAGTCCTGCGTTAAAGGTCCCGTTCATGGTAACTGGTCGTACGCTAGGTTTGGGTAAAACCCGTGGGACACTCCTTTAGGTCTCCTAAGGTCATCCATCTATGAAGGTGATCTCCTTATTTTTACCAGCCTGCCATCAAATCTAGGGCAGATCTTCACACTCCTATGTCCTAGTCATGCCTTCCACACAGGCCACCAAGCACGTTTACTGCTGTAGTACAACTTCTACACAGCAGGGGGATGAAGCTGATGTGCCGAAGCGATTAGTTAGGGCTGAGCGAATGTTGTGAGAAAGGCTCCTACGAAGGCTAATATTTGCACTTAAGACTTTAATATTGAGACTCGTCATGCGGTTAGGCTGCATTATTTAAAAAAAAAATAAAATAAAAAGTTGAACTACGGAAATGCATTCCAATAGCGCCCCCTGGAGAACAACAGTGGCTTAACAGTGGCCTATTTTATAAGCTTGGTTTATAATGTGGTATTACATATCCTTTCAGGATGGAACTCAATCATCCAGAAACCCAATGTTTCATGCATTAATCCAGGACTATTTCATATTAAATGTTTTGATTGTATATAAAAATTGACTGAGGTAATTTCAGAATGCTGGATGAAGGTTGTTCAGAAGTCTTTCCAACAGCTGTTTATAAATGGAAATCTGAAAGAAAGAAGGCCCTGTGGCCTAGAGGTGACTGCGTGGACCATCATACCGATGCAGGAGGGTCCATGAAGTGGATTAAGGAAGCTTTTCGATGGATAAAAACACAAGCATTTCCTTCGGAGCACTGCAGCTCATTCTTAACTTCACGCAATAGAACTGCTCTAATTTTTGGTTGGTTTTATGTCTACTGAGCGGAGAGGAGCTCTCACTTCTTTCCTGATCTCTATAAAGTAAAGTAAGGTACTCTGTATATTTGCTAATGTATGCTTGAAAGGGCAAAGCAATGAGAACAAAAATGAGAAAAATAAAAGTTGAAAAGTGAATATATACACATAAAATTTACATTAAAAGCTGGGAAAATAATGAAAAAAATTAAATATTAAAAAAATAAATTGAGGTAAAGGAAGAAAAAAAAACTGAAAAAATACATTTTAAACAAGTAAAACATTTTGAAAGTACAATAAATCATAAATCTTTCCAAGGCAGGATTTAATTATCTAAGATTTAAAAGATAGGGAAGCTCATATTCCCTATTCCCTAAAACAATATTTATTAAACACAATAAGTCAAGATATCTGGCTGCCATAAATATGGATAGATATGGACTCTCAGAGAAACCCTATTGCTCCAACAACCTTGGCACTATAATTAAGGTTGAGCACAAATACAGTCCAGAAAGAAAGGAGGGAGAAAAAAAAAAAAACTTAAACCAATAAATAAAAAATCGTGACAGGAAATGAATAACATCTGAAGGATGGCGGTAATGTCTGACACATAGACGGAGCAGAGCGTCTGCTGCAGCTCATTTCCAATCGCCACAGTGCTGCGAAATGCATATTGTAGTATCATCATCATCCACAGCAGACTGTGAAAGAGTAGACAGTGTTTTAGCAAGTAGGACTGAAGTTACACAGCTGCGCTTACTTGAGTGCAGTCTGATGCTCTGCAGCCTTGAAGAGAAGACCTGTGGACTGCTCTTAGTGTAATGCTGCTAGAAGAAAACCCGGCTATTTATGCTACTATTAAAAAACACCCAGAACTCTGATTTAATGGTCTTCCGCAAGCAAATGCATCCGATTTAGGCATTTGCTGTTATTTTTCTAGCCCTGTGTGAGACCATGGTTATTAAATAATAATAAAAAAAAATGTCAAACAATGTCAAAACATTCACAGCCTTGACCGAGCACACCAGTCAAAACGGAGATGATGTATATATTTACCTGACGGACTAATTCCTTACTTATCCAACCAGATCAAAGTTAAAAAGTGACGATCTATTCCGACTCCCTGCCTCGCTCGACTAGAATAGCTGCAATAAAAATGTTCATAGGATCACTTCAGCCCTTGTAGTTTTTTCAAAAAGTCACTTAAACAGCAAATCCAAAATCCCCGCCCCAACACGCCACGCCCACCCCGTGTCTACATGTGATACAGTCTGGACTTTAAGAAAAGAAGGTAGAGAGGCTCATCTCAATCCCCTCGAGGCGTCTGTCCCAGCTCTGATAGTGTTTTAATTCTTTTCTTTTTAACCCCCCCCCCCTCCCAGCAGAAAAAGGAATTGCCAAAGCCTTCACTTCAGCTCTGAGCAGTGCTGCTGAACGAACTCGGAGCAGCTGCCAGAGTGTACGGAGACAACTCCCCTACAGGGAGTCGAAGAGAGAGCACGAGGTTACTGCAGTTTAAACTGCCTTCAGAAAATGAAGAAAAGAAAAAAGGAAAGACAAAAATCATAAGAGATCGGCATTTCAAATGCTTGGTGGGAGCGTTGCACTCGGGGTATGCAGTGGATCTGTGTGAACGCAAGTGTGTATGGGTGCATGTGTGCGATTTGCATGCCAATATCATGACTCCAGACTACGAATCGCAAGAGAACGCACATAAAAGATATGATCCTTCACAAAAACAACAAAAAAGGCCCCCAGCGTTGGCAAGGCTAAGATTCAGCATTCAGACTCCTCCACTGTGATTCACTTCACTCTAAACGAATCACCTGCGATTCATTTCACTCACCACCCTTTTTCCCCCCAGCAATGACCGGTTTTCTTCTTAAATCTCATTGGGCAATCTGAGACGTGACTAAAACGAAATGAAGAAGGGGAGACTAAAAAAAACAATCATGTGTTTATTTATTGTGTGGTTTTTTTTTTTGTTTTTTTTTTTTTGGAGAGCCCTGCTGGCAAACTGCGACAACCGACTCTTCTCAGTTACGTTCCAGCCGTTCAAGTGTTGGAGGCTTTCCTATAGAGGCACAGACGAGTGAGCTGGCCGGGCAGGTGGGGTAAAAAGTGGGTGGATCAGGCTTACTGAGAGTGGTCCTGACATTCTGTTCAGCTCAGCTCACCAAAAATAATGAATAAATAGCAAGACTGAACCCTAAAGCCCAGGGAACACTGACGCAACACTCTCCAACAAACACAGACAAACGTTTAGGTTGGTGTGTCACACCTGTGTGCTTCTGCTGGAGTGTCTGAATGATGTTTTTTGGCCTAAACATTCTCTTGCAGAAATGGTTGCAAGACTGGACAAGTCTGACAGAGCACTGGCAAAAACAATCCAATCCAATCTGACCAGTTTCAGTTAAATCAGACAGGAACCACAATGGGTCTATGGGCCTATGCGACAGCTCCAAGCAAAGTGCACTACAAAGTGCACACCAATGATCTGAGGGGCATGTTCAACCTGGCAACAGTAAATCTAAAAAGAACACCCATTTGTGGGCGGAGCCTGAATAGGTCAATTCACACTGGTTCATTTGGGTCGCTGTTCTTGTGGAACAGTACAAATGCCAACATTTAAACGTTGGTCTTTGCTGGAAAATGTCGGGTCAGTGCTGCACAATCTTAAGAGAAGCAGGAAAATCGAACCCGTGAAGGAAAGTTGTGACTAAAAAAAAGCAGAAAAGAAAAAGGGGGAAAAGAGGGGGACAAACGGCGCAATCGTCAAGGAGAGGCCAGGCATGGGACTGGGTGGTCGGGAAAGGGTTAAAGAGCACTTTGTGTTTTGATAAAGGCAGTCCTCTCGTTGTGGATGTCAAACTCCTCGTTCTCGGACTCCGAGATGCCCCCATCCTCGTGCCACACGCTGGGGATGCCCTTGTAGGACACGACCCCGCTGCGGCCCAGGCCGAAGCCCGAGCGCATGATGGAGCCCGGCCCGGCCTCGACGGGGTACATTTTGGTGTGGCTGCTGGAGCGCAGCTGGAGCAGTGCGAACACGCCCACAAATGTGGCCACGATGAAGGCACAGCTGACCACCGCCATGGTGGCAGGCAGGCTGGAAGAAAGCTGCAGACGGAGGACCCCCGACGAGCCCCTGGCCGTCTGCTCGTCTGGGCCGCCATCGGGCGACTCGCGCTGGATCTGGTTCTGGTGCAGGCAGGTGCTGGTAACCGGGTCCAGGTGGCTGTGAGGGGGGCAGGAGAGGCAGTCCTGCTGGCCTGTGCCGTTACAGGTCAGGCAGAGGGCGTAGCAGGACTGGCAGGTCGGGTGGAGGACGGGAACCACATCGTTGTTGGAGAGAGTGGAGCTGGAGACTGGCGTGAAGCCTGGGGGACATTCTTGTATGCAGCGCTTCTGGAAGAGGTAGAAGCCTGGGTTGCATTCTGAGGAGAGGAGAGAGAAATCATGTTATTCATTAGTGACCATTCAAACATCACCAACCATTAGACTCCAGGTTTGTCCATTGTTCTTTTGATTGACCACTGATCACCTCCCTCATCACCTTTAGAACTCAAAGAGCAACAATTGATTTCCCTGGACTGTCTATGCCTACACCTAACCCGCAACGGTCAAGGAGAGGTTAGACAGGGGATTGGATGGTTGGGAAAGGGTGGAAGAATAATTTGGCGGACATCAACCTACTCATTTTGCCCTGTCCTCATGCCAGGAATGCCTTTGTAGGACATGACCCTGCTGTGGCTCAGGCCAAAACCAGAGTGTATGATGGAGCCCGGCCTGACCTGGCCTAGCCTCGGCTAAGCAAATTTTGGTCAGGTTGTGGGAGCGCAGCTGGAGCAGTGTAAATTTGTCGGCAAAGGTGGCCATGATGCCTGGGGACGGGCCCAGAAGACCCAAACAAGCCCCTGGTCGTCTGCTGATCTGGGCTGTGTAACATACTGTATATAAAATTGAGCCTTGTTTATTTACCCCCGTCCTCGTGTCACACTCTGAGAAGGACTCCCTAGTAGGACATGACCCAGAGTCAGAGCGCATGATGGAGCTTGGCCTGGCCTTGGTCAGGCTGTGGGAGCACAGCTTAAGTAATTCAAATACATCCACAATGGAGGCCATGATAAAGGGACAGCTGACCACCTGTCCATGACAGGCATGCTGGAAGAGAGCTGCAGGCCTCTGAGACCCTGACGAGCCCCTGTCCGTCTGTCGATCTGGGCTACCGTAGTATCGGTGCAATTGCACCATGGTTATTTATACTTGATGTCTGCCCTATTGTAATTCCATGACTATTGATGACCTCACCCACCATCTGGCAGAGCGGGGACACTTCAAAGCTCTGCAAAATCAACCACGGCTGAATCACCTAGACTGACTGTCTGGAGACTGACTTCACACCTCAGATGCCTTTTACTAGACATATACAAGGCCTGCTCATAGTCCGCAGAGTATAGCGCGCTACATGGTGGCCCCGACACTGCAGATGTTCTCCCTTCTCTGGTTGATGGTAGTTCAAAAAGGTCTGCAGCAAACTTCTGCAGAGGCAATCTTCACCCACCAAGTCTGCTGGTACAGCAGGAGCGAAACTCGCTTGACATTGATCCCAGTTAGGAGCATGTAGGTCAACCGAGATGCTGCATAGTGGTACTGCTAGTTGTCTACTGTATTGCCCCAGAAGATAACTAGTGCACAGAGGTTGTCTGGTCTTGCACTAATAAGATGCTCAACACATTGAAGAACAACCTATTAAAACAACTTTGTCATTATTAAAGCCTGCAGCTCAAACTGCATATCAGTTGTGATCCTGAAAGACCACCTGAAATGGTCCTTTATGCAGCAGAAATAAGGGGCAGTAAAATATTTGAAGGCCTAAATCCATTCAAAATGAAACTATTCATTATGACATTCCTGTACTAAAGTCGTCCAGTCCATTCAACTGCTGGGGCAAGCAGCTGTGTGTGTACGTGGCATCAATCTGCACAATTTTTTCTTTGTGAATGATGAGTTTTGAAGATCTTTAAAGGAGTTATTCCCCCCCAAAAAAGCAGACATACTGTTTTTAGCTCAGTGCCACACTACATGCCCCTTGTTTCAAAAGAAAGAGTAAAAAGCAGAGCAGATATACTGCTTAAACCACTTGGGGGCTATTAAAAAGGGTTGTACGGTTCACCCAATAGAGACGTAAATCCTCTCAAATTAAAAGTGACATGCTGTAGTTTATCCTCCGTCGCCGTTTCAAATTTAAATCCGAGTACGGAGCCAAAAACATACTGTGTCACTGTCCAATTACTTAGAGAATGCACTGCAAGTCCCCCAGAGCACACCCTGCAAAAAGTAGCATATGCCAGCTGTGCTGTGCTGAGGCTGAAGGCATCTCTCCGCAGGGAACAAGAATTCACCTAGCTTACCTTTGCCTTACAGATGGTACATACAGACGGTAGTTCAAAAAAGGTCTGTGGCAAGCTTTTCTCAAAAGACATCTTCGCCCACCAGGACTGGTGGTACAGTCACACAAAGTGTGAGGAAGAACTCACAGTTGGTCACAGTCAGGAGCATATGGAGCGACAGTGGAGCTGCACAATATGGGCAAAATGCCACACTGCACTGCTACTGCTAGATGCACAGCCTGTGCAATCTACCAGAAGAATGGTAAACCTTTGACATGACGTGGCTGAAGAAGCTTGCTTTAGTCTGAATACCTCCACAGACCTGGCTGATATGCTGCTGGCCCTCCACGTGCCACCGAAACCACTCACATCACAAGACTACTGAAGGTGGATCTGAGGCATCTGGACCAGCCCAAAAGCTTGGCCATTTTGGAGATGCTATGACTGCTCCAATGATCTGAAACTCATCGTAATTGCTCAGATCTTCACACCTGGTCATTTCTGCCAAAACTCGACCATGGGAACCGACTGTTCAGCTACTATCTAACAGGTATCCCAGAGGGAGCACTGCACTGGTACCCTGGTCTTAATGTTTTGGCTCAGGAGCAATACTGTTTTCATCTATTTTCCTGGTCTTTAGCTGTGCAGTTTGGATGAGCCTGTGCCCACCGCAGTCTCAGCTTTCTGTTCCTGGCTGACAGAAGTGGAACCCAACTCAAGGCAGTCCAGCAGTAATATTATTGGTCTATTATACCATAGGCGTCCACTAATAAACTCATCAAATACAAGAAATGCTTATGAGGCATATTTTCAGACCTGGGCTAACAGCTCACGGCATCTGCGACAGTCTGCGAACAGCAGAGTGGACAACTAGAGCAGGGTAGTTATTTAGCCAAGCAGCAGGCAAGACAAACATTGTGTCCAATCTTTGAGAACGGAAGCCAGACTCATTTCTAACCCAGCGTTCGAGCGCCGAATGGGTCCTCGGTGAAAGGTGCAGTAAAAGTTCACGCTGCTGTCCACAAACAAAAGCTTGGCAGCTGCAGCCAATACAGCCTTTGCTGGAAACTCATTCCAGAACGGCATCACGAACAAACAGTATAAAAGCACAGGATATGATCATTAAACACTCATTAAATCAAGCAAGGGACAATAAAACAGCTGTTGGGTTTAAATGTGTCATGAGCTCAAATAAATCTCATTTTTATATCATCGCTGTCAATTTAAAATCTCATAAATTCTAAATAATTTCCTTTTTTTTTTTTACACCCTGTAAAAATGACAGCTGTTCTTTATATTGAACATTTCATGATGAATGAACATTAAGAAAGTCATGAGAGATACAATATCCACAGTATTATTTTTATACACCAATGAACCACATTACGGCCATCTGCCACACGCTGTCAAAACAGCTCACTCTTCACGACCTATTGAGGTGGTCGCAGCGGTGCCTGGATCCAAGACATCCCATTAAGTCCTGTATGGTGTGAGGTGGAGCCTCAGAGAATTGGGCTTGTTGTTTTTAGCAAACTTGCCATTTTGCACTGCCTGCCATCAGCAGCCGGAGCCAGAGGGAGCACAATTGGCCTTGCTCTCTCTGGGTGGGCAGATGGCTCACACCCTCCCCACATCACATCAATGCAGACGTCCACTAGCCAAAGCACCAAGCACCTTTCCTCCAAGTGCTTTGGTTGCCCGGTGGCAGTCTGAAAATAGGTGGTGGCTGGCTGCGCATGAGTCAGAGGAGACGGGCGTCATTCCTCACCTTGCCAGTGTCTGGATGTGATAGGAGGAGAGTAGCAACAAGCAGGCTGGGTAACTGGCTACTTAAAATTGGGGAGGAAAACTGGATGTGTCCATTGTTGGCACTTTTGACAGTGGACAATGGCAAGCATTGGCACTCCCACTAATCTGCAGCTACAGCAGGGGCCACTGGATTCCCTCAACCGTCATTAAAAATCGACGCCTTGTGCTACAGTAGCTCTTTTGTCATATAGGCTCAGACGAAACAGCCTTGTTGCCCACCAACTTCTTCCTGGATATATCTGACCAACGTCAAGAGTTGCTCTGGTCTTTACACCTGTACCCCTATACCCAATACACTGACTGAGAGCTGAATATTCAACTACCATCCAACATACTGTATATCCCAGACCTTCACATGTGCTGCTGCCAAGATAAATAGAAAATTTGCCTATATATATATATATATATATATATATATATATATAAATATTATCTTAAATGCTTATATTTAAGTGTTCTAAAGGCTAGCAGCCATATCGACAAGAAGCAGATCTCTGCCAGCAGTTAACCAGTCAGCACTACATAGTTCCTGTGGTGCAGGTGCAGGAAAGGGCCTGCAGGGGGTGCCCTCTCCTCAGCAGTCAGGCTCTCACCTGTACACATCTGACTGAGGTCGTAGGTCTTACAACTGCCATCAGAGGGCTGGCTGGAGTCTGAAGTGGACGGGCCACCGGACGAGGAGGCAGTTCCGTAGAGGATCAGTGTGAACTGGGTGAGGGTGCCTGAAAAACAAAAAGAGAGAGAGAGAGAGAGAGAGAGAGAGAGGGTGTGAGAAAAACAATTCAGAATCCGTACTGAGGAAACTCCAGGCGTAGCTCCAGCTACTGTAATGATCCACAACAACAAATCAGCACTCTCAGATTGATCAGACGAGGGCGCAGGTTCAGCGTGCACCCCGGCTGCGGACTGGGCCGCTTTACAGCCTTTTAGAATCGGCTTGCTTACCGAAAACACTGATGGCTGAAGACTGATGGTCTCAAATTTAGTTCTGCCCCCTTTTAAGCACCACCATTAAAACAGGCTAGGACTGTGAAGAGTCTACAACTCGCAAAGCCATTAAGGCTAATGCAGTCAAAACATCAAAGTAATTCAAACAACAGATGGCCTACTTAGGTAAAACAACACACACCCACACCCCAATCATGTGTGTCGGTGAATTGGGACAAACCAACAAGGTAAAGCTCAGCGTATATATTTACGGCATGCAAGGGTGGCTGTGGAGCCCTATAGCAGAGAAGGGAGGGAGGGGGGGAGGGGGAGAGAGAGAGAGAGAGAGAGAGAGAGAGAGAGAGAGAGAGTGTGTGTGTGTGTGTGTGTGTGTGTGTGTGTGAAGGATAGTGAGAGACTCAATCCTGTGATTTACTTAGCCAGATTTAATTAATAAGATTTACAACAGGGTGTGGAGAAGGGAAACAGCTAAAGCCAAGACCACTCATAAAAAGCAGAAAAGAGGAGGAAGGAGGGAACAAAGGGAGATGGATTCAGAGAGAAGACACTCCTAACTCGACGTGAAGTTCACTAAATTGGGAGCCAATTTCTTCGAGCAACATTTTTAACACCACCCTCAGCTGCTGTAGCGCAGACCGTGCTTTTGAAGCAGCAACCCCCATTAGACTGCTATGAAAGTCGCAGGGACCGGCCTGAACGAAGTCGACCTGCTCGATTGTAGCAGTGGCAGATATGGCATGTCGGCATGGCTGGGTGTGGGAATCAGTCCGATATTAGGAGAATATCCTTGACGGGATATCAGAGGTTCAAAAATCTACCCTGAAACTTCTCTGAAACTCACCGTGTGTGTGTTCCTGTGGCGTAGTCGACCGCTCAGACACGATGGCCTACTTTTAGATGCTCATCGTGGGAGAAGTGCTTTAATTAAGAGCAGCTAATTGTTAAAAGTTAAAAAGTTATTGAGGATTTGAAGTCTGGCTTTGATGTATAAATACTAACCATGTGACAATGGTTGATTTAACAAGCCTGTTTACAACCCTGTTATTCTGCCTCAGCATGAAAAGAAAGAAAGAAAAAAAAAAAGCTCTGTTTTTATTGGTTGCTTTATGGCACCGGCGTCGGCTCACAGAACCCACCCACATCTTATAGCACAGTTTTAACGCTGTAACAAAAACACCTCCCACCCCCAGAGTTGTACCGGATAGTGCTGCTGTCCTCTCATTGCACCCTCTCAGCGTCATGTGCTGTTAACAAGCTGAAGAGATTGCAGCCAAGTAGCTTTTAACCTTGCCCCCACTCGCTTCCCTGGGTTTGGCTTTCCAGTTAAACAAAAATAAAATAAATAATAATAAAAAATAATACTAAAAAGGTGCTTTTCGGTTCAGTTTGGTTCAGCTGAGGGAGCACAGAATGGAGAGACTAAATTGTAAAAGCTATCGTTAACAAGTTTTAGCTTTTAGCATAGCTTTGATCACCGTCTGGTCCCCACCTGGCTTTTGCTTTGTTACTGGGGACACTGGCACAGGAAAAGTCGCGGTCAAATAGCCTGGTTCCAGTAGCAACCCGTATTCCCATACGAGTCTGGAGGTGATGAGCTGCTCTCTAGAATCAACACCATCATATTCCCCAGAAGTCGCAGTCTGGTTATACGGTTTGACCTGCTTTGACGGTCGTTTTCTCTAGGGGGCGGGATTTATGCAAATGTAAATGTGTAAATACAACAAAGCAAGGCTGTGATGTAATAGTTTAGGGGTTTTGGAATTGGCCCGTTTTCCAGCTCTGTTTTGGTTCTGCTGCATTTGTCAGTTCTACACACATGGGGGGGGGGGGGGTGTAAAGGACAGAAGAAGAAAGTCCTAATGTCCCCTATGGAGACAGAAACCATAATAATAACAACAATAACTGACACTCTTGGAAAGCAGGGACGTGTTAATTGTTGCCATGACAACACCTTTCCATTGTTTTGCCACTGACTAGCAATACTGTGAGTGCTACAAACAGGAAACACACCCTTATCCTTATGTTTGACCATGACACTACATGACTTCACCTGAGCTTGTAAGAAGACGAGCAAAGAAACTGTTCAGAATTCTGACAAATTAAACCTGCATGTCGCTCACATCTCTCAAGCTCAGCCTTTAAAAAGCAAGCAATTTTCAGAACAGCCAAAGCAAGGCTACTGACCTTGATGAGAAGAAGAAATAAAATATATACATATAAAAAAAACAAGAGAACCTCGCTGAAGTTCTCTCCTCGCTGCCACTCTCTCGTTTATGTAAAAATGCGGAACACTTCGCTAAGTCCAGCTAGTTACAATTGCAGAGTGTGCAGAGATGCAGCACTGTGGAAAGCCAGAAGCAAGGCTTATCACTTCAGCCGAAGTGCCTGGCCTACGCTCCTCATGCATTAATCACAGTATAAAACAAAGGGTGGCTAAGGCTGTTCTGGAGGCTCAGGCTATTCTGAAGCGTGGCAGTACATAAAATGTAGTACAGGCAGAAGGGAGAAGGAAAAAAAAAAAAAAGAAAAAAAAAAAAAAGTTACCATAGTCGCTGGCTCCAGCCACATTTTCAATCTCCAGGGTCCACTCGCCGCGAGGGTCCTCGTCCCAAGAGTGGGTGGTCATGAAGGCCCAGTCGCTGAAGCCTTCAGAGGAATAGTCATGAGGTCTGAAGGAAGACGGATATTGAACTTTAGTCTTTTAGCAAAACAAGCAAGTCGGTATTTGGCTAGAGGAAGAAAAGGTCTAGAGGTGGCGGGTTCACAGAAATCTCACTAGACATGATAAGACTCCACTGAGACTTTTAAAGGTTTGTTATACGCTATGAGACGCTATGCCTGGAAAAGAAGACTACTAGCCCACACGTCCTTTATCTCACTTCTATCTCTACTTGCTTACCAACAAAAACAATGTCAGGGGTTTAAAGTAGCTCAGAGGTCTAGAGTGCCATCACTATGGCCTGGGGGTCCCGATGGAAATACTGCTTTGCCATCAGCTTCCGGTGTCGAAGAGAGCACAATTGGTTGTGCTCTGTCTAGGTGGGTAGATGGTACTCTCTCCCCTCATCACCCTTAAGCCATGTTGGCTGGCACAGCAGTCTGCCAGCTGGTTAGGTAGAGTTGGGTATCTGATGCTTTCCCTATAAGCGTGTCTGCTGTCAGGCACACTTGAAAAGCGGTGGTGGCTGGCTATGGTTGTATCAGAGGAGACGTCCTAAATCCTTACTCATTTTTGTCAATTTGCATAATACAAAAACTATTCACTATGTTGAAAGAGGAAACTACAGATTAAGGTTAATTAAATCCTATAAGTTGGGATGTACAGAACTTTGTACCCCCCCTTCCCAAATGAAAGTGTTATAGAGGTGGGCATAATGATAATATTTTATTGTATCGTCCTAAATTACATTATTGTGATACACTATGTTTTTTTTCTGAGCATATTATGGACATCGCCAGTGCACAAACACACTGACCATCTGCATGTTTCATTAATAAAAGCATAATTAGCTCTGTCTGACAATATTGTTTTATTGTAATATAACATTTTACAATTTAGCACAAAACCTATATCACATCAGGATAAATGTTTTTCAGAGCATATTGTGGATAACAGTAGTACTCAAACCCCAGCAAACTGCACATTTCATTACACTGAACACAATTAGTCCTGTTTCAATAGATTTAGTACAGCAAAAATTGACTAAAATCACTGTACTAAGTATGAGGTAGCACTTTAATGCCATTTTTAAAATAATTTTGTGTTTGTGCCAAAATATTGTGATAAACACTGTTGAAATATCTTTAAATATCATGATCGTATTCTTTTTTTTTTTTTCCCATAACGGCCAGCCCTAGTGAAACTGCCTGTCTCTTGGTTTTGAATTAGAGGGGAAAACGACACCGTGTAGAGATAGGCCGTTGCCTCCTGACCTGGGAGCAAGCAGGGTGGATCGGGTGCCCTGTGGGCTGATCAGGTAGATGGCCAGGTTTCCTCGCCGGTTGTAGGACAGTGTAAGCTGGGCTTGAGCATGCTCCAGAGAGCTCACAAAGTTGGGCTTCCCTGCACATGCATCCACGTTCTTGGAGATCACCAGGTGGCTTCCAATGTTCCTGAAGGCAAGACAAAGCACAGGTGAGTGCATGTAGTAATTAAGCTCGATTTAACATCCACCTCTTCTCTTCTGAAGCGTGCTTGGAGCACTGAGGGGTTTGTGAACTTTAGACACAATAGAAATTGACAAGGACTTGCCCCTGGACCCCCTAATAACACTTATCTACACTAACAAGCAACGCTGTCTGCAATTTGGCAGCATTTGCATCACAATCCAGCTTTAATTAGCTCACAATCAAGTTACCGCCTTGAAGTTGACTCGAGTCACTAATTTGTTTGGCTTGCTTTTGCACTTGAGGGCCAGAAGCTTCTACGACTTGTTGCTCCGTAGCTCCGTAGCTCGAAGCTCCCACCAATATGAAGGCATAGGGCACGAAAACAATTCCACCATCCTGAACCTATTTTTACACACTAAAAAAACAAAGCTGACAAACAACCTGAGTGTACCCGTCAATCGTCCTGGTTAACAGCGGGGTTTCCAAAACACCCCTTGTAGGACCACCCACTGCTCCACGTATTTCACAGAGCATTGAGAAAGGTCATAGAGCACACAAACACTGCATTTTTAGCATCTTCGTTTTTTCACCTCAAAGGACATGTTCGTTACTTGATAAGTGGGAGTCAGGTATACTGGGAATGTGGGGAAAATGCACAGCATTTGCAGAAAAGCATAACTCTGGGAAGCCCTGGCCCAGACAATGGCTTGTTGGAAGGAGAAAGACTGCACAAGGTTGGCACACACGGTGAGACCCCTGGCGGCCTCCGAACAGCTTCGAGTGTGATAAACATTTACATCTGGTCAGATAAGACCGCGAGAGGCTGCAAGACTCTCAGCCAGCAGCGAGAGTCCTACTACAGAGCCCTTTCTCAGTAGCTTAGGTTGTGGTATGTGTCCCTAACTCCTTGCCAAATCTCCTGTAAGAAGCTTAGTACAGTGCAGTCCTATTCATGAAGTAGAAGGTGGGAGAAGGGCTTAACGTAAAGCTATGGAGACAGGAGCCTGCCTATAGTAGGTGAAGAGTCGGAGAACATGAAGGAAGACTGCTAGAAAAGGGTATGGCTGAGGGTGGTGCAGGACTTGCAGTCTAAATGAAGGCAAGAGAAAAGGTTGTCGACGCGGTTGGGTAATCTCTAAGCCGAGCCAGAGTAGAGTAGTGCTGGCTTCGGACTCAGGCTTGAGATATTTGTTCGAACCTGAGAACACTGGCCTATTCCATGTCTGGTTGGGTTGGGTATTCCAGAGCCTCTATTTTTTTTTTTTTAATAAATAAACCTTTAATGGATTTTGGCTCCAAATTTCTTTCCATATTTTGTTCCTCCCAGGTTTTATTACCATAGTCTTAAATCTGGCCAGCTGGAATTCATCAGGTCTATGACGCCTAGTGCCGGGCATCGCAATAAACTCGCAGATCACAATATTTTCTAAAATATATCGAAGTACTTAATGATTTTAAGCCTTGCATTAATAAAGTTAATGAACACATGCTCATACAACAACGCGTCATAAATAAATGTGTGCTGGGGGTTGGGGAGTCCTCATACCGTCTCTAAGAGTTACCCAAAAGAAACATGCTATTCACTATTTATGTATTCTGTACTGTTTTAGAACAACCCGAAAGACTCATGAAGGTCATACAAGGGAACTTGTGGTCAGGTCATATATATTTCATATCATTTATCATAGATAAATAAATAAAAAAAGCACACAAAACACATTTATTTTACAGACATGAAAAATTAAAAATAATATATACACACATGCATGCACACACACTCCCTATGACTACCTTTGATTTCAAAAGAAACTCTGGAGATGCAAGTGTCTACAAACTTTTGGACAAGTGTATATACATTGTGTAAAACTGATTGATGAAGACAAACGAGGTCTCGATGTTGCCGAATAATCTGATGCCAGCGGTCACGAGGGATGTCCCCATCTGATCCAGCGACTCTGGATCCAGGCATTTTTAATGGATCGGGTATCAGCTTTTAAAGTCCGATCCACTTGGGATACTTTGGTTTTGTCACAGCAGAGCACCCTCTGGGCTCCTCTAGGCACCATTTAAGATTCTCAGCTGCCGCCTGCCGCACTGAAGGACTTCAGAACTACCCTAAAAAGAGCTTTATCAGAACTGATAAACGGGCTGACTCAACCCTCGGCAGCCAAAACCAGGCGTAAAGGTCTTCTTTTACTCAAACTCTTCATTCCACCTTAAATAGCGCAGCAGTTACACTGTTAAAATGCACACAATATAAACTGCTGCGCTATTTAAGGTGGACTGGGGAGATAGAATCAGAATGTGTTTTGGGTGCTAACAGGTAACGTCACAACACTTCTGTTTAGGGTACTTACGTCTACGGTAGGGTACTTGCGTCTAGGGTATTTACTAGTGTAAATTAACAGCACGTCTTGCACATCCTGTTATTTGTATGAACGCACAGATCGGATCAGATCGGTTTCGGCCAACAGTGAGCATTAGGGTACTCTCATTGAACTAGGGGGGCCAAACGAACTGGAACGGGACATCCCAAGCTGTTACTGTTGCCATCATTAAGAACTTCAAGTTCTACTTGGTCTCTGATTGGTTTTGGTTAGGTGGAGAGAGTGGAGAGAGATGGCCCTCAGGCTTCAGTGCGAATTTGGATACCCAGGCTGGGTAGAACATTGCTGGTTCTGGGTTTCACCCGGTTTGATTCAAAATTGCAGGCCCTGTTAAAGCTCTACTCCAGGCAGCCCTCTAAACTAAACTGGGCTCAGCTCCAAAGCTCTGATCTTTTCCATAACGTGGAAGGCTAAAGAGGCGGAGCTCTGCTTAGATGAAGGGCGTTTGTGTACAGCCTAGTGTACATGGGGGCAGGGGGGGATTGGGGACGGGGGACGGGGGGGGGTGAGTTGCAGTTGTCAGCAGAGACACGAGACTGGTGTATACACTCATCTGCAAGTAATTATTTCCTTCAGACATGCACCACGGGTGGCACATGCGATCTCCCCACCTTCCACCCCAACCCCTCCCGCTCCCTCTCCCTCACGGCGGAACATCAAACCAAGTCGAGCGTTTCAATCTTCTCTCGCTCCGACTGCAAATGCGACGGGCTATCAAACACGGTGTGCCGTCACTTGTGAATACACCGCTCACTTCCTATTACAGCCTGGCTCTTCATGCACAATCCCCAGCTTCCCCAAGGGCAGATCCGCGCAGAATCTCAAACACCGGTTTATAATGCACCGCAGGGAAAGCCTGTTAGCCACATGTTAGTAGTAGACGGAATTCTAATGGAATTGTGACTTCGGCCCAAAAAAACCCGCAAAACACAAAAACGGGGCTCAGGAATGCATAAATTAGGCTAGTTAGGGGTGATCTTGTGGGTGTAAATGTTAACCGGACCTGGCTGGCTATGGGTCTGTGGATGAGGTGTTATCGCAAGTGCTGACTCACCTGGGCTCGGACACTAAGGAGAGGACACACTTCTGCTGAGGGCCAACGTTGGTCCAGTTCTTGGCCAGGCCCACGATCGCAGCGGCATCCAGCAGGCCGTAGCCGTAGGAGTGGCTTACTAAACAGTGAGCGAGGGGGAGAGAGAGGAAGAGAGAGGGAGAGAGCGAGCGAGCGAGAGAAAATCAATATCGCTGAAGGCAATCAGGCAATGACAGGAGGTTCGGTTTAATAGAAGGCAAAGCACATGGTGACATTATGAGACAGCCAGGGAATTGAGGAGGACTGCTTATGCATTCCTGATTGCTATAATGAATGTTAACATCAACATTCGGCAAGGCGGAATGCTCAGCGGTTCCGTCAGCGGCTGTGGAAAACAAGAAGCAGGACAGAGCAAGGAGAAAAGGCGCTCAGTACCTTTACGGCCGACCCCGTTGGTCCTCCAGTCGTTGGTGATTAGGTGGGCTGGGTTGGAGGTCCTCACCACCAGGTGCTGCATATCTCTCCACGTCAGGTTTTTGCTGCCAGAGCAGAACACAGAACAACGTTCAGAGCAATTCACCCCCCTTAGAGCTTTTATTTAGGCACAATACACTGACATTTCAGTCCAGGGTGTCAGGTACAGAACTGCGCTCTCTTTGGTAAAAACCCAAAAACAGCTCTGTCTTAAAGGTCACAGGTTAGAGACAGACTCAAAGGTTACCCTGTCGCTTGTGGGCAGGTTTCATGGAAGGAAACCTCAAGAGCTGTTGAGAAGCTCTATGAAATGACTCATTAGCCGGGTTTTTATACAAAGGCTTTTTTCAATCACAAATATCTGTTTTCAGAACAAAGCGATAGAAACGGAAATTGTTCGTAATGATTAACGAATATTTATTAAGCGTTTTTTTCCATTCGGCTTTAGCAGATAAACAGTCTGACGATAGAAAAGACCACAAAAACCTGCACTGGAATCTGACAAATTTGATGAAGCATCAACCAACAGAAATGCTTCGAAATGACTCTGCAGTGTAACAGTAAACAGCTGCGGCTAACTGACCGGGTTTAAAACAGTGGTGCATTAATGTGGAACGCCGATGTTGTGAGGCGGTCATATGTGTGCGTATATCATGTATTTTACAACTGGTTCGAATGTGGCTCAGCCAATCAGTGTTTAAGCATTTTCTTTCTTTCTTTTTTAGGGCAGATCACTTGGGATACTTGGTTTTGTCGTAGCAGAGCACTCTCTGGGCTCCTCTAGGCACCATTTAAGATTCTCAGCTGCCGCCTGCCGCACTGAAGGACTTGAGAACTACCCTAAACGTTGTTAATTTGTGAGCTTTTTACAGTGAACCAAATTAAAAGAGCTTTATTAGAACTGGTAAGTGGGATGAGTCGACCCTCGGCAGCCAAAACAAGGCTAAAGGGTCTCTTTTTCACAAACTCTCCATTCCACCTTAAATAATGCAGCAGTTACACTCTGCTGTTGAAATGCACACAATATAAACTGCTGCGCTTTTTAAGGTGGACTGGGGAGATACCATTAGGTTTATAAACCGGGACCAAGTGTGATTTGTATTTACGGCAGTGGTGTATAAGTGAATTACACTCCTCAGCTGTAGGGGGAGCCCAGGACCAAAAACGATTCTTTGAGTTGTCCTGGTTATGTTGTATTGCTGCGGTCATGCAGAAACATTGTATGTCCATTTTCGCCGTTTTTCACATTTGGACATAATTTAAAACTGACAGTTGTTCTTTATATTGTATCAGAATTTCAGAAAATAGTAAGTGGACCGATAGAAATGCTTCAAAATGACCTGTAAAGTTGCAGTTTTGAAGATACAAGGTTTTTGCATGACCAGGAATATAGTGCACCACCATTAGAAGTGCATGTGTTCGTGTAAATGCAGGTACTGAAAAGTGCAGGACAGAGTGGGTGACAACACCGCCTATCCCAAAGCAGATTAGCCTTCGGTCCCACCTTCTAGGCAAGTCCACCACTCTACACTAATAACAGACCTTGGGCAAGATGATGGTTAACATGGGTAACATGATGGTTCACAAACCTCTCAAAAGTCCCTCCATAAGCATAGCTCTTACCTTAAAATCAACATGCTGCGCTAATAGCTTCAGGTACTGAAGTCATAACTCCTCCCCCTACCTTGAGAAACCCAGCAAACCTCTAACATTCTGGAGCTTATTCAGAAGATCTACAGGCCTAATGTAAAACTGCAAGACTATTCCTCATTTCAATGGCCTCAGGTCAACCACTACAGAAACAGCTGCTGGAATCTGGCGTCCTCTCTCTGCCCGTGACTAGGCTGCGTCGATGTCCAGAGCGCATGGCGTACAGTTCCCCTTATAAAAAGTACTGGTAATACGAGGCTGTTTCCCAGTGCAGCACCTGTGCAGATATAATTGATGAGGGTTAGACTTACTTGGCCTCCAGAGCGAGGGCGATGATGCCGGCTGCCAGAGGCGCTGAGGCCGAGGTGCCGGTGTGCGAGTCTGTACACTTCTGTCTGAGATCTGTAGTGATCTGGGGGGGTAGAAGATGCAGGGAGACCACAGTCAGAGAACATTCTGCACAGCCCACAGTACTCAAGAGGCTTTTACACCTGGCAATAAGGGGAGTTTCATATCTGGAGAGTATCTGGATCTGCTTTGACTGGATTTAGTTTACACTTACTACACTATTTTACTTTCCTGCATACAAATCACTTCAACACAAACCCTGGTGGTCCCGCTCTGTTGGGTGGGTGGCTGTTTTGGTGTCAAACGGTTTAGAGGAACAGTGATGGTTCCACAACAAATGTCTCAAAACACTGCCAGCTATGGTTGATCATCTACTGGTAAATAAGCATGAGTGCAAACACAAAGCGAGACAGACAGAGAGACAGACAGAGAGGTAGGCAAAGACAGGCAGACATATAGAACAGATTAGACCAGCAGACAGGTAGGCAGGCAGACAGACGTACAGATGAGCTTAGGTAGACAGGAACTAGACAGAGATAGATTGGGGCGCAGAGAGACAGATAGATTAGATGAGCTAGACAGGCAAACAGACAGACAGATGGTCCGACATGTAGGCAGAGAGACAGCCAGACAGATATATTAGATTAGCTGGACAGACAGCCGGACTGACACATTAGATATATGGACATGTGTGATCCAGTCACTAGAAAACGCACATTAATGGGAGGTGTAAACAGCCTCCATGAAACCATACGGAAGCAAGAAAGCCGGGATGATTCTGACGGAGTGCGTAAGGGGTCTCGGAACGGCTGGAAGGACGGATCTCTGCTCTGACTTGCTTCCCAATGCATCACAGAGTGCGGAAAGTCAAAATTTGAGGCGAGTGTGATGGGCTTTCTCTCCCCCCCTTTGTTTAAGGGCCAGCAGGTCGGCCTGATTAGCCCTGAGGTCTGAGATGACATGGAAAAAGGAGGCGAGAGAGGGGGTGGGGGGGTATATCCTGGGATGTGCAGTCACTGAGACAGAGCTGCCTTGGTTGAGGCTAAGTGCCAAAAAAAGGCCAAGCGGCTGTGTGAAAACGTGACAGCTCGGAGACGAGCGTGCAGCTATTCACTCTTCCTCATTTAAATGGGCTTTCAGTGAGCAGGGGGAGAGGAAGATTGCCTGTCATGGTCCCTGCTGGCTAGACGGAGCTGCTAAAAATTAAAGTTTGAAATCTGTGGTTTAAAAAAACTAAACAAACAAAAAAAAAAGTCCAGGGAGAACTTGCTGGGCTTGCTGTGCTTTCTAGCAGAGCCAAACTCCAACAAATGAAAGCGAAAACAAGCGCAAAGGAATGACGGAGCAGAACAGCGAGCCCTGTAAGAGTATAAGATTACCGCTCTGACTCGAAACGCAGACTCGTAGTCCTGTACAAAGCATCAGCCTGCACGCCGAGGACACGGCCGGACGGTCTGGAAAAGCGCTTTGGCAGTGGACGCCACGTTATGAAACACAATACAGACCCTTAGGGCGAACGCAGGCACCCTCCCTCCAACTGAGCGCCACACATCACATGCTTTCCTCATCGGCTCCCAGCGTGCTGCGGTCCACCCTCGAAACCCTGCGGGACTCGCTGCTCAAATACCGGCTGCTTTTATCAGAGCCTCAAAGCGAAGGCCTCGCTAACAGAGCCTCCCGGTCCGCACATTACCGACATTAGCATTCGGACCTGCTAATCCACACAATTACATGTGGTTTCAATCACTGAAGCCTCAAAGAACGGTGTCAAAAAACAACAACAAAGGGATGGCATTGGAGAAACCGGCTTGAGAGGCCTACAGGCGTTTTCTACAGTTTCTTTGTGTCGCCCAAAAAATTGGGCCACTATGTTAGATGCTGAACACGCTCAAACACGACGTTTCGGGACATAAGGAAATCATCACAGTCTTAGTATCTAATATAACGGCTAAAAAGGGTTCTTTGAGCGAGGTCTGAAGAACCAATTCTGGTTCTGTGAAGAACAATGTCTGTAAAAGAGATAGTAAGTGCGAGTAGCTGAGTGGTCTAACATGCTACCACTACGGCTCGGTGGTCACGTGTTCTAATCCCAAAACATGCCATTTAGCCATCAGTGACCGGAGCCTGAAGGAGCACAATTGGCCGCGCTCTCTACAGGTAGATAGATGGCAGTCTCCCCCCTCACCACTCATAAACGATGTTGGCTGGCACAGGCGTCTGTAAGCTGGTGCGGTGGAGCTGGGGACCTGGCACTGTCCTCCGGCACAATACAAGACTTCACATGTATTTGAGGAGACATGCGTTAAGCCCTTATCCTCCTAGTGTAAGGATCATTGCTATTGCTAGGGGGAGCTATAAAGGGGTGGGTTAAGTGACCCTACCAAAATCCCCTTTGCAGCAAAGAATTATTAAATAATCTGAATACAGATTCAGAGCGCCGTATGAGACACAGTGTTACATTCACCAAGCCTTACATGATGTTAAACTGTTAGCTATTAGCTTCCCCTACCTCACAGCTCCAGCGAAAAACCAAAAAGCCGTCTGATGGCTTGGCTGATGAACTACATGTGGGGTAAGCTGGGGAAACGAGCGAGCTGCTCGGTGTGGTAAGATGGACTCACAATCTGCTTCTCGTTTAGGCCTCCGCTGCTGTAGGTGGTGGCGAGGGTGGAGGAGCAGGCCTCGCTGTACCACGGCACGTTTCCATACTGCGTGCTGCTGCTGATGGACAGCGTGTAGATGCTGTTGGTGTAACCGTCACAGTTGCAGCTATCCTTCTCCCGGCCGCCGTTACCTGATGCCCACACAAAGATGGAGCCGAGCCCTCCGCGACCCTGGACAACAAAGGGAAAAAACACAGGGAAAAGGGAGGGGGTCAACACCAACACCTTTTATGTGCCCCCACCCCACCACACCCAATGGAGGACCGCTCAGATTTGGCCACATAGCATCAACATCTGGTTCTGAGTGAACGTCCTAATACAGTCAAACACTTTGGGCAGAGAAACACTAAGACCACTGCAGCATCCGAGGACACCAATACACAGTCTGGGCTGGGACTGTTCTGAAATCTGGGGAGGGGGGCTGTTCAGCTGTATCTTCGGCTGAACAGCACGGCCGCTCTGTTTAAAACAGGGCGCTGCTGGACAATGCTGGTAGTCTCAGGTCCATTAATCTTGTCTTTTCATATCCTGGAAAGACAAAAGATGCAAAATTCCACTGGACGTTTGCGGGCTACCTCAGCGGCGGACAACTGTCCAAATCGATAAGACGGACGGAGAGAAATTCACGGGGCGTGTTTTAATATCCCACATGGCTTTCATTTCGGCCCGCTGTCGCAGGGAGAGAGGGACCGGCGGCGCCGATAATTCAATTCAGATGCTGTTTGCTCATTACCTTTGATCGGGCTTTGTTTGCGCAGCCCTCCACCGCACCTCGGATTCTCAACAGTGAGGCCATAAAACGTCCGCAGAGAAAAGGTGAAGAGCGTGCCACAAAACAAGCCCCTAAGGTAAGGGACATTTCAGCGCGCTCTTTGGAGATGTAGCTTCTTTGTCCATGTACGCACCTGCTGGACTGCGGGCATCCACTCGCATGTGTTTGCACAGCCTCCTGCTTTGTTTGCTTTAGGATTTACTCTGCAACATGGATCTCATTTCCTGAAACAGATCTGACTGCTGGCACAGCACAGCGTTCGTGAGCTGGCCGACGGAGAAGGCTCGCAAGTTGGATTAAAGGCCATGGGGGGGTGGGGGGAGCTGGGCAGCTCCGCGCCAGAGCTCTTAAAGAAATGACGCGAGGCCGATAGATGGGTGGTTCACCTTGTAAACGGGGGAAATATTAATGGCCAATGACGGACAATAAAAACGGGATCTTCAAAAGGAGGACTAGTGTTGAGTGGGCCTCAAGACCTTTGGCTTGCAAAAACAATACAATGACTAATATGACATTAATATTACACTATACATGGACAAAAGCTAGGGACACCTACACATACTCTGGCCCAAATGCTATTACTCCCAGCCGCCAACTTGGGCCAGCAGCAACGTCGATGCCGCTGCTTCAGGTGGCTTGGGTCAGTCTCGTTTAGCTTGGTTTGAACACCATATCGAAGGGGGAAATAATGCCATTATATAATAATAATGCCATTCAAATAACACCCCCCCCACCACCACCACACCCCACCCCCCTGCCATTATTCAAAAAGGACCGTCAATGGTCACAGTTAATGACGTCAACTGAGCCAACATGGAATATCCGATGGTTGGCTCTAAGCATGTGTCCTAGCTCTCCTAACAGGGGAATTGTGGTCATCTTCACCTTCCTAGTGTTGGCGGGCACTGATAGTGATAGGGGGGAGTTGGGTTGACCTTCCAGGTTAGGAAGGTTAGGTCACTCTGCCTGTATTTTGGCAGTGTTTTAGAGACACCCTCTGTGCCGGTGGAAGCAGATCCATTAGCTTAACTAGTTTAACGTACGCGTCGTACGTTAACGGCAAAGCGTTTTACATCGAGCATCCCAATCCCAACCCAACCCATGCCATGCCAACCAGAGACCAGCCACGGCACGTCCCACTGGCGAGATGGCGCTTATGAAAGGCTTAAGCCAATCTGATATTTCTTCTCGCAGGTTTCAGGTATACTTAAGATTCGTAATCTTGCATAAAAACATCGGTAAGACTCAACCCAGGGCACCTGGTCTCGTGTGTGTGTGTGTGTGTGTATGTACCTGCGTCATAAAGCTTCCACAGACATGCACTAGTAACACAGCTTCGCCCAGGCTCACACAGGCTTCAAAGCACCTGCCCATTATTTAGGGGTAAAGCCTCTATGCAGACACAGGTGTCGGAATACTTTAGACGGATTAGTCTGTACATTGTGTGAACGCCCCAAAAGCTTGCCCCACAGATGAACGACCACTCACTGCACCTATAATTACAGTAAATTAAAGTCTTTCCTAGTCCGCGGCGTATTCATTAGTTCGAGCGTAACAGCTATTTTGCTTTGGAAGTCCTAACACAACACACAGTGTGGTACAGCAGACAGCAGGGAAAGCCTTGGCTCTACTGTCTGCCATTGTCTGCTGGCTGGCCTCAGGCCAGTTTCACTACTTCAGCAAAGATGGCTGAGTGTGTATATGTGTGTGTGTGCGAGGGAGGCAGGGAGGGGGGGTGGTGGAGGCTGAAATTAATGCCGTTCTTCTTCTCTTCATGTTATGGCAGTTTAGCACGAACCCCGTGAAGCAATTAGGCATTAAGAATGTCTACACCACACACGCTCCGGAAAATCTGCATAAAGATTTGTGTGTGAAAATCACCCTTTAATGTGACATTTAAATTAAACCAATGTCACTCCAACTGCTAACTGCTAATATGACTCAAGGCTCTCGCTAGCAGAGCGTGCTGGAACCGAATCAAGCAATCAACCGAACCTCTAACCAACCGTCCTCCACCGCCCCTGCTGCCCCCCCCAGCTGACTTCAAAGCAAATAAAAATAATAAATCTCTCTCAGGGCATTCCGGACTGTACATTCCTGCCCTGGATAGATGCCTCCCCTGGTAACAGTTGGAGATTATGAGACTCAGTGATGCATTTAGGACCTAATTCAATTGAGCGATGGCCACCAGTCACAGCCGGTTAGAGTGTGTTCAACTCGGACCGCGCGCTAACGCGGCGTAGCGGTGGAAATACAGCCGGAGCTTAAAACGAAGGAGAAGAATAAACACCATTTGAAAGTGCAGGTTTCACTGTGATTAAGGACTGCAGCGCCGCAGTTACGACATTAACTACAGGTCGAACAGAGAACCGCTCAGCATTTTCTTGCAGTTACAAAAACAAACAAACAGTATATTCTACTGGATGCCCCCCCTTCAGTCCAGCCAGCACAGCGCAGGGGATGTAGGTGTTCAACTCCATCAGCAGCAGCAGCAGCTTACCTGATTTACCATCATTTAGCCCTGATTTACCACCAAACCAGGTGTTGATCTGAGGAGAACTCTAAATAATACTAGACTCCATGATAGAGGAGAACTTTGGAGATGTTCTAATGATGAACACAGTGATGGAGAACCTCCACCACTTTCTGTAGGAGTGTTATTATTAGTGTTTATTCTAATATCAGCGATTTACTGAGTTCATAAACACTCCCTGGGAACCCAAATCTGAGTTTTCTTCCTATTTACCTTAATCTGGTTCCTCAGGGCTCCAGTGTAAATGTACCAGCATATAAATATCTTTATAAATATCCTCCCAAAGTGTAATATCCTCTCCATGTGGAATGGCCGGTGCCAAAAGTGGGTCAGGTTTACATCAGCATACCCCTGACCAATCACAAGGCTAACATGGCTCCACCCTGGAGAACTGAAGCTACCAGGGGAGGGGCCGTCCAGCATGCACCGGCGTCTCTCATGGTGACAGACGGGAGGATCCAGACGCAGCACCATAGCCAGGGTGGTCTGCTGCTACCCTGCCCTACCGGCAGAGCTCAGTCCCGGATCTCTGTAAAGCTGCTTTGTGACAACGCTGGTTGTGAGAAGCTATAAAAATCAATCTGAATTTGAATGGAATAAATCCATACAGAGTCTGGAGCTTACAGAAGCTGTTCATAGCAGTCTCTGCTGTATATTTCTGGAGCTAATTATGTAGTAATAATAATAATAATAAT
The DNA here is from genome assembly GCF_030463535.1 of Salminus brasiliensis. Classification (NCBI taxonomy): domain Eukaryota; kingdom Metazoa; phylum Chordata; class Actinopteri; order Characiformes; family Bryconidae; genus Salminus; species Salminus brasiliensis. Next base: position 33,641,412 of record NC_132894.1, read on the forward strand.
AATAATAATAATAAAAATAAAATAGGCAGACCTCAGTCACTCCTCGCAGAAAGGCTTCTTTGGCCAGCTTGGCAGGCCCATCCACGGTCTTGCCATCATCCTCTGGTCCCCAGCTGGCACTGTAAATGTCAATGTGCTGAGGGTTGAGGCTGAGAGACTGGGCCTCCACCACATCCGTCACCTCTCCATCCAACATGCGCACTCCTGTCCAAAACACAGAATCAGTCGGGTTGAAAAGGCGCACGCTCATTAGGAGTGTTTATTTGATTGAGCAATTAGGAGTGAAAATCACATCATTTTAATCCATTCTGAAACTGAAGATTTCACTGATATTTGTCCGTGGTCTTGCCTGTGGAGAACTCCGAAATGGATCCAGTTACTGTAAGTATCAGTCTGCCTTGTTCGCCAGTAACCTAGCAACAACCAGAAACGGTTGGTGTAGCCTAATGGGCAACACCACCACCTTCCCATTGGCAGACTAGGTTCCGATTCCCCAGCTGGGCAAGAACATCACACCACATCACACCAGCAAGAGTCCTTGGGAAGACTGCTAAGTACTCGCCATGTTATAAATGACCTGAAATGAAGCTTCCTAACTAACACAGCCGCAACGTGGAAATCCAAACCCAAACGCTCCCATTACAAACAACAAAGGTGGAGCTGAGTGGATGGTTGAAGGCTTCCACCCAAACGTCCACACGTCAGCTCTTACCAATATGTGGAGGGGAACCCAACACCAGGACATCCTTATCCGTAGAAATGGACGGTTATGAAGCACTGGTGAAGCCGAAGTGTCAGAGAAGCATTGGTGGGTCAGCTCTTAGGCTTCCGTCTCGCCTCACAAGCACCAGACACCTTCGTTTCACAAACCCCATTTTGTGTGTTAAATTGGTTCGTTGAGTGATGCCATAGAATCACCCCTTTTGCAATAGAAAGGGCGAGTGTGAAGAACCTTTAGGAAGGAATCTGTACATCAAAAGAAGGTTCTTTAGAGCTTCAAAAGGTTCTTTACCCCCATTTAACTACTAACTGCCTTGTAATTATATTATTATTATTATTATTATTATGACGATGATGATTTCAGTAGTAGTTATTGTGTCAGGCCTAATATACATATGGGGGGGGGGCTTTCAGTGCTTCCTGTAATAAACTTGCATTGCCTGCATCAAAACTGCCAGACAAAAAGGTCCTGATCTGTGATCTACTTTTGCTTTTCATCTCCTCACAAATATGTTTAAGGATTAAAGATAAGAGGGTTGACCTCTGGTGAGATCAGATTATCATCCTAATTCCCACAGAAAGAAAGAGGCCCAAAGTGAAGAGGACCTAAAGAGTCGGATCAGAGTAGGATCGGGTTCCTCCCCCGTTTCTGGCGGGGGTGCAACCCGAGGCCCTCCCTGCTATAGAAATGGTTTAGGAATACAGGTCACGGCCATAAAGTTTTATGGATTAAGTTGCGACCACAATACGTACAGCCCTTGGGGGTGAAGATGGAGCGGGACATAAAAATCACCTAAATGAGAAAGTGGCCCAGTCTCCACTGCTGGATGAAACAATGTTCCAGATGGAGACTTTCTTTACCTTAACTCCAAGGGCTTAAAAGGACTGCGGTACACTGCTACAAGACATCACAAGAGCCTGTGCAGAATATAAAGTCACGCTGAAAAAGAGACGGGAAGAGAAGAGGAGGACCTCAGTTCCCGAGTTCATTCAGAGATGACAGTCCACTGCTTTCCCCAGCGGTGCCAGGCTTTATAAAGGCTGAACAATGACCGACTATCAGTTTCCACTTCCTCGTACAAAAAAGAACGGCAAGACCTAAGAGAGGCGCGATGAGCAGACGAGACCCCTCAGGCCAAAAATGTCAATTGTGTTTGAGTTATTGCTATTGATTTGGGATCAAATATGTGCTGTTCTGTCGCCTGTGGGCAGAAACCGCGTACAGACGCCTTGATCCGATAGCCGAAATAACGTGCTGAAAAATATCTGGGAAATCTATGGCAGACATCCTCTCAACAAAGTGACTTCCATGCACAGCAGGGGAGATGGTTCTCAATACCACCAGCTCCACCCAAACAGCCAAGCCCTTTTAGGATCACCAAATCATAGTTTTCCATAAAAAAAAATAGCACTTGTCGTTGTGTTGAGGTCACAGATGGATCTGTCTTCTGCTTTTACCCAATCTGTGCAGTAAACACACACACATATACACACACACACACACACCAGTGAAACACACACAGTGGACAGTGAGCACATGTGCCCGGAGCGGTGGGTAACCATTGTTGCGGCGCCTGGGGAGCAGAAAGGGTGAAGGGCTTTGCTCAAGAGCCCAACAGTGTCAGGTATCGAAGCAAACAAGCCCGGGTATAGAACCCACAACCCTGTCATCAATAGCCCAGAGCTCTAACCGCTGGGCCACCACTGCCTGGAGCGGTGGGCAGCCATCGCTGCAGCGCCTTGCTCAAGATCCCAACAGTGGGAGCTTGCCGAGCCCGGGTATCGAACCCACAACCCTGTCATCAATAGCACGGAACTCTAATCCCATAGAATTTTCTGATCCGTAGTCAGACGTGTCATCCATTGGGACACTGGCCTGACGGTGTAGACAACGACCAGCAGCGGTGAAATGCGGTCAGTTTCAAACCTCACAGTAAGAAGTTTAAAATGACCCCTGAGAATGAACCATTTACCCAAAGTATGAATCTGACGGTGGTTGGATGAGAATTCTGACCATTCTGACTCCCTATTGGTTTGTAGTCGATCCATCACACCTGCACACGTCCCGTCCCTCTCCAGCGAGCTCACAGCAGACGTCTGTAGTCTAGTATGAAGACTGTGTCCGTGGCAGAGACTCAAGAGAGCTGCAGTGAAACGTCCCGACTGAGCCCCACATTTACATTCCAATAAAGCTTATTGATCACACGCCTCTGAAGTCTGACTTTCTGCAGCTTTACAGAACTTCTAGACAACGACTCCTCAGTAGTGCACTATAGACCCCTGTGGCGCGGCCCAAGCTTTCGGCCTTTGTTTTCTTTCCATTACTTTTACTTTTCTACTTGAAGTCGTTCTGAAACCAGTACTTTTACACTTTTACTGGAGTAAAAAGCTTCAGTTGATACTTCAGCTTCTATAGAAGTCTTTTAAACCCTAGTATCTCCACTCACTTCTACCTGAGGAATGACTGTGAATCATTTTACACCTTTGGTTACGGTAAGGATTAGGGTTAGGGTTGCATTCAATAGACAAGCCTTTACATTCAACTTTTGCATTTTACAGGCTTTCAGTTGAATGTCCTGCAAGCATCAACAAGGCATCTATAATGGATCTATAATGGAAGTACTGGGATACCCTTACATCCAATAAATAAAAAATATATTACTCATTAATCAAAATTTGATTGATTGTTTACAGTTTTGCTGGTGCAAAGTCCATTTTTGCCATATTCTGCATCAACCAGCAGCTAAAGCAGGGATGGCAGCCAGGTCCTTTATCTACATTCCAAACGTCTTTAAGTCAGTGGAGCACATCAAGAAACCTGTCCGTGTTCAACCCGTCCTTAACAGAAAATAAAAAATGCATGACTGAAGATCGGGCAAAGGATTTTCACCTCATACGAATCTGAACATCTACTTTGGAAGGTTTCGCCCAACACTTGTGACAGATCTGCTACCAAGTTCTTTCCAACAGTGGATTTTCCCCCCCTTCTCCAAGTCCTTCCAGGCCAATATGTTGGGCTAATGAGTGCTGGCAGCGGAATACGCTCTGTACGCGGTGTCTAAACTAGAGCACGGCCCTCTGCTGCTTCCGAGGCATCCCTTAACAGAAGGCAGATCCGGGCAGACTGAGGCCCTCGCTGTGGGTCAGCTTTTCAAAGCAGCCCTTCTCTTCTTCCCCAGTTCCTTTCTTTCTCTGGACCTTTCGGAGAGGCCTCTAAAACTTATTAGGGCAGGGCTTCCCCTTACGGACGCAAGGTGAAGCCTGACTGCGGATGGTTGCTTGGCACCTGCTGATTCTCATTTGGAAGCGAACCCAAGTAGAAGTTCTGCTACATGGAAACATAGAAGGTGGGGCGGATAACTGAGCTGGAGCTGGGCGATATGACCGTATTTTATCGTATCGTGATAAATTTGATCATCGTGGTATACAATACATAAATATCGTCATATTTAAGTAAAACTCACAGTACTCAGTATGGGACAGTATTTGGTCAGCAGTTTTTAATAATTTTACACCATTGATGCATTTTGTCTACGTGGCGAAATATTGCGTTAAATATCGTATATCGTAAAAAAAATCGTAAAATAAATATTGTTCTATACAATTTTAAACATATCACTCAGCTCTGCGTGGAGCTTTATGGGCGAGCGAGAAAGAGAGAAGAGAACTTCTGTACGAGCTTCAAAAGGGGGGGAGAAAAACTGTTCCATGACCTAAAAACAGATTCAAAGGAGGAGGGTGGCCCAAAATATTCCCCGATGCTCTATGGGGAGAAAACGATTGCCAACAGTCTCAACTGGGACATTAGAAGAGGATATTACAGGGCAGCAAGAGGGGGAAAAAAAGAGCTTTCCAACCAAGCTTTTTCCAACCAGTGAGGGCAGCAGAAGACTCGGAGAACTGAGTGAGCATATGTTCCAAAACCTGTGACTTCCCACAGCTTCACATTGCTGTGGTCTTGATTGGAGTGTTCTAGCTAATGCAGATATCCAATTTCTCTCTTGTACAGGAACAAACCCAGCTAACGGAGAACGTTACAAGAACGTTCAACAGTGTTCTTGAAGGGTTAGCCTGTAAGGTTACAGAAATAACATTCCAAGAACATCCAGAAAACAAATGGTTTTCTCACACAAGGTTCCCAGTTTGACCGGTTACATAAAAACGTTCTCAGAAGATCCAGAAAACTTGACGAATTTAACTTTCTAGGAACCATAAGCTGTAAAGTTGAGAGAACGTTCTTCTGAAGTTTTCCGAACGTAAATAAACCTTACATAAAAACATTCAAAAAAGTGTTTAAGAACCAAAACTTTGTAACGTTCAGAAAATGTTCTACTAACCAAACATTGTTAGCTGTGTACTACCAATACTGACACAGAAACGTTTGGATTAGAATGAAAAAACGTAGAAACTGCAACCTCCCTGAATCATTACAGCATTACAGACGAAAATCAACCATTTCTGCAGGGTTCTAAAAGCAGCATCATGAAAAGTGGATGTTTTCGTGCGGTAATCAAGCCTGAACCTGGTCTGCTCAGTTCTGGAGAGAGGTTCTCGTGTAGCTCCACCAGAGTTCTACAGTGCAGTACTGTGACAGATGCACCAGTCAGGCTTCTATAGACACGACTCTGAAGCTGCTGCTTTAAGGTAAAATTGCTGCAGAATGTTGCTTTAACGTCAATTTAAAACAAAATTAGACTAATACTTCTGCTCCTACGATATTATTACCACTATCAGTAGTAGTTACATCATTATTCCTCATCAATAACAAAGCCTAGACGTTTAGGTGGACCTCATATGGTAATCTTTAGCTTTCACAAAGCGATGTATCGTAATATTGTATGACCATGAGTTATATATTAAACATTAAGCAGAAAAACTGACAAAGCAGAACAAACAAAACAGGGTTACAGCTTACAGCTTTTTTTCTTCTGCTGATTTTCTAGGTTTTGGACACTTCTCTCTGCCGTGCTGAAACGAGCTACTCACGGTTCCTTGAATACTGAGCCAGTACTCACGGTTCCTTGAATACTGAGCCAGTACTCACGGTTCCTTGAATACTGAGCCAGTACCCACGGTTCTTTGAATACTGAGCCAGTACCCACGGTTCTTTGAATACTGAGCCAGTACTCACGGTTCTTTGAATACTGAGCCAGTACCCACGGTTCTTTGAATACTGAGCCAGTACTCACGGTTCTTTGAATACTGAGCCAGTACTCACGGTTCTTTGAATACTGAGTCAGCACTCACGGTTCTTTGAATACTGAGTCAGCACTCACGGTTCTTTGAATACTGAGCCAGTACCCACGGTTCTTTGAATACTGAGCCAGTACCCACGGTTCTTTGAATACTGAGCCAGTACTCACGGTTCTTTGAATACTGAGCCAGTACCCACGGTTCTTTGAATACTGAGCCAGTACTCATGGTTCTTTGAATACTGAGCCAGTACTCATGGTTCTTTGAATACTGAGCCAGTACCCACGGTTCTTTGAATACTGAGTCAGCACTCATGGTTCTTTGAATACTGAGTCAGCACTCACGGTTCTTTGAATACTGAGCCAGTACCCACGGTTCTTTGAATACTGAGTCAGCACTCACGGTTCTTTGAATACTGAGTCAGCACTCACGGTTCCTTGAATACTGAGTCAGTACTCACGGTTCTTTGAATACTGAGTCAGTACTCACGGTTCTTTGAATACTGAGTCAGTACTCACGGTTCTTTGAATACTGAGCCAGTACCCACGGTTCTTTGAATACTGAGTCAGTACTCATGGTTCTTTGAATACTGAGCCAGTACCCACTGTTCGTTGAAAAATGTGCCAAATGATCCAAAATGTCCAGATATGAATAATGCACACTGTGTATCCAAGATATGAGTAAAATAAATTATACTGAGCAGATATAATCTGACAACATTGCAGATCCTGTGATTGTGACTTCTGCACATGGACACATCGCGGCGGCGATGCTGAAAAGGCATATTGTGCAGCCCTAAGCTCTGGATCCGAGGTGCAATCAGACGACCTAGCAGAAGCCTAGAGCTAAGCCTAGCATCAACAAATGCGCTCGCTCAGAGTGCTTGAAATCAGCGCACACCGCTAAAAAAAGAAGCACATTAAAAGACAACAACAGTAATGGCACTTAAACCACGTCCATCACGTTCTCCTCTGGCCAACAGATCTGACGCAGCAAGGCTAAAGCACCTCCAATTTGCAAATATGGCTCTTCAAGAGGACGTGTGCAGTCATCTGAGTGTTTATTTACAGAAACTGAAAGAATTTGCACATATTTGCATTCGTATTTGAATAAATCACATACGCCACCATCAAACCAGCGCACGAATCCTAAGTTATGATGCCAAAGCACATCTCGCACGCTTGGGGAAAATAAATAAATAAAATAAATAAAAACGTCCCCAGAGATTCATCATCTGATCTTCCTCCATCTACACATACAGGATCAGAAGCAGCAGCGTACAGGTAGGAGGAAATGTGCGGCAGTGTAAAACCCTGTTGAGGGTGGGGCTTATATGACCTCATTAGAAACGCTTTTAAAAGATGTACAAACCCTGGGCTAGCATACGTCAGCCGCTCCTGTGTGGCTCATTCATCTTGCCACACCTCAAGGGCTAAGGTTAGCCCAGCGCTTGCTTACGGATCACGTTGCTTAGCTTCAACAACAGAGAACCCGGACACAGAGGGTTACGCTCTCCCTTTCGCCCTTGTAGTGCCTCGGAGAACCCAGAGGATTGGATGTCACCTAGCCAGCCTCCAACAATCGAAGGACTTAGCTGGGTCCCAAAGCCCAAAGATGGCAGGCAACACACAGAGAGGTAATGAGATAAAATATGCAGTGAACAGGATAAAAGTGCCTCCGTCAATTAAAAGGATTACACATGCTTACACTGAAATCTGCAGCTTACAGGGGCCAGCGCTGGGGCCTGCGATAAGAACACACTTTCACACACTTCTGCTACTGAGGCAGGGCTAAAGCTAATGACTAGGACTACACATATATACATATATTTATATGTGTGTGTGTGTGTGTATATGTGTATATGTATGTGTGTGTGTGTGTGAATATATATACACACACACACACACACACACACACACACACACACATTTATATATATGCAGAAGCGCCTTTGCTTTGGAGTAGAGATTTCACTCCTAACCTGCTTCTTTCTGATCAGCATGCCGACGCTAATAAGGCCTGTGGGACACGATAACAGCTTGACAAGAGAGCAGAAGAAGAAGAAGAAGAAGAAGCAGCAGCAAACAGGGTGATGGAGCAGAGAAGACCATATGCCTCCCCAAACTGCACCAACTTCAAACCTTCAGTCGACTCACCTCCGATCTTGGCATTGTAGGCCACTCCGACCCCACAGATGTCATTGTTGGCAATGGCGGCCACCTCTCCGGCACATCGCGTCCCGTGTCTGATGGTGAAGAAACGGAGAGAGAAACTAATGGTTAGGGTTTTTTCTCTCTCTCTCTCTCTCTCTTTTTCTTTCATTTGTAAACACACAAACTTAAAGGAAAAGTCTGATTAAAAATCTATTTCACATGATTGATCACTGACCTCAGATACAGTCGACCAGCAGAGACATGTTTGACATCTGAGGTTTGCTTCTGTAGTCCAGAGCGGGAGCTGCTAGGCTAACATCGCTAACACATAGTGGACTTGGACTGTCACCAATCTCATTTGAGTGATACGGCCCAAAAACTAACCAAACTGTATTTATTGTCTGGGGGGGGGGGGGAGTCTCTCAAAGCTGCAGAATTAAAACTTTAACAATGAGCAGAGTGATGCCACATTGTTCTGAGGTCTAAATTGTTACGGTTCCTTAAAAATGGCTCTTTTTTGGTTGTTTTTATAGATCAAGTCGTGCCATGCTCAAAAAAACCACATCAATCTGTCCGCTCAGAACAAACCAACATCTGTTTGCGTTTTGAGAGGGTTTAGAGATGTTCCTGGCTGTGTATTCAACAAGAGGAGATTGGTGACAGTCCAAGTCCAGTGTTTCTTAACAATGTTAGCCTAGCAGCTCCCGTTCTGGACTACAGAAGCAAAGTTCAGGCAGTAAACAGGTCTCGGGCTGATTGACTGAGTTCGGCCTCGGTGATCAATCGTGTTCATCTGATTTCAACTGTTCCTTTAAGGCCCCCACACACACACACACACACACACACACACACACACACACACACACACACACACACACACACACACAGTGACCCAAACTGCAAGCTAAACACTGCTTGTTACGTCCTTGACACGACAGCGAGGGTTCGAGTATTCTGATGATGTCTCGTGGAGCACAGTCCCGCATTTCTCTTGTGTATTTGTACAAGTACAAGCTGGCACAACAGAGCTGGGGGGGGGGGGGAGAAAATAAATACACCGGGGCCGACAGGTATCTGGCTCGCTTCTCCCTCAACTCGAGGAGCTAAAAAAATATAATAATAATAATAAAAAAGAGCAGAGTAAGCAAGCCTTGCCCACAAACATCTAAACATTTCTCTACATCAAGGACGACCTTGAGTTTCCGCGCCTCCGTTGCTCCCATGCGCAGTCACGAACCGGGGAAAATGAGATGACATGCTACCATCAGACTGGCAGAGTTGCCAAATTAGATTTACGTAGTCAACAGAAAGCTTAGCTCACAGCCTCCTGCTCCCGAGGATTTCAGCCCTTTCTTCCCCGACACCACCAGCCAGAGACTGAGGGCGAGGGGAGCTCTTCAGAAATGACGGGAAATGGAGGAAACGGCAGGTCGTCGCATTTCTGCTGGGTTTATTGGCCTGCGATACGGATCAGACACGCTCAGCCTAAAGCCTGCCTCTGCATGAGGAACTGTACAGTGGTCCAGAAACAGCTGGAAGGAACTTTGGGAATGTACTATTCAATCAACTGTGGGGTGACTGAGGCCCTCATTTCTACTGGAGATGAGCCTGGATTCTTTGCCTGGGTGAACGAGTCTAACAGTGATGTTAGTCAGTAGGCACGAATTTACATTACTGAGGAACCCGAGGAACCCGTTGTGAAAACACTTCAGACTTCAGGAGGAGGTTCTCTGAACTTGAGCTTCACAAGCCTTTGACTTTGATGTACTGCTAATCAATGCTGTCAGGCAGCCAGCGAGCGATGTACTCTGATCGCTGCTGATTAATGGCTAGAGCGGGACTCTCGAGTGGCACAGCCACCTAAGTGCTGGCTCCATCGTCAGCAGATCGGCCGTTCGATACCTGGTAATGCCACAGCTATGTGTGGCCAGGGGTCCCAGAGAGGAGCAGTTGGAGGTCTGTTACAGAACAGGCAGTTAGTGTTGTCCTCCAAGCGTGTTAACCTCCAGTGACACTGTCCAAAAGATATGGTTGGTTGGCTGGGAAATGACTAGCCTTTACTATCCCAGCACTGGTGCCATCATGTGATTGGGGGTTGGGGAGTCCTAGTCATGGTTGGGAATTGGAAGAAATTGGTAGAAAAGCAGAAGAGGCAAACCACCTACCTACCATCTCGACCATGCTGTAAGATGTGAGCATCTGCTGAGCTGAAACCGATTGGTGACCACTTCACCATCTATGCTGCCCTTTAGTCAGCGGTGTGGTCATATGGAGGCAACACCCAACAGGCATCACTGCAGCTTCTCTGGGACCTGGCTATCCCACACTGCGATTCTCCAGCTTGAAAGCAACTGTCCCAAACTACCTCAACCTACTTTCGATGGATGTGTCTGGAATATTGTAATCCAACAATGGATCCAAAGAAGCCTCAGCAGTGTGAGCAGATCAGGACGGAGAAGAACCGAGGTCTATGTTGAGGTACATAACAGAGCGTGTTCTTCAGGGCACTGCTAAGCAACAAATTTTGGGTTCCCACAGCAAGAACTTTCCAATCGATGGTTGGGTGGGACGACACCTCGGTCAAACTGGTCGAAGATCACCAGTGGAGCTTGAGCATTAGCATCAATGGAAGGATACTGTTTATTGGCGAATATCTACAGCCTATTCTGGTCTAATCTTCAGAAAGCTAGGTCAAAGATCTTCACTTCAACATATTGCAGCATATTACACAACCCGAGACAGACGAAATCTAGGTTTCCTCAGAACAGTCTGTCAGGTCAGCGGGGTCAGCTCAACTCAGAGTCAATGAATAGAGCCAAAAAGGATCAATGAAAGCTCTGGAGATCGCCTCCAGACACCAGTTCTAGGAAAGCACAAAATGTCAGAGGTTAGCATTGTGGCCGTATTCACTTCTGTACGAACTCCAGTAAGTATCATCATGGGATGCAGCTTACAACAGAACAGTTAAAGCCTAGAAAAAGTCTCCAAGTGATATCCAAGGGTCTAAGGGTATATGGGTTCAAACAAAAGCTGCCAATAGGGGTCTTTGGGGCACGGCCGTAGCATGTCCTCTATAAGCGGCTATTGCGGCAACTGAGGTCCTCGGGTGTGAAGGGCCTTTTTAAACGTCACGTTTCTTCTTCTATACAGAACTGCATGTCCAAATCAAGAACCTTTGGGGAGCCTTTACCGTTGCGAGTGCGTCTTCCACTGTATAAACGTCTCTCAGAGTCTCTCGCGCAGGAGATTACTAAAAGCAGTGGTGCCTCCTTTGACAAAAGCCATCACTGACAGCATATTGTTCTGTTTGACAGTCACCTTGCTGCTCCAACAAAATGAGCTACAGGAGCTACAGTTGCACGAGTACAGAGTCAGTCCAAGAACCTTCAATCTCGCACACGACTCTGCCTTGCTCGCAAACTCTCTCCCTCGAAAAAATGAAAAGCCAGGCCAGTTCAAAGATAGTCGCGGGCTCCTTTTGATAGATTAACCTAATAAGCCAATCATGCAGCATTAACAACAGGAGAGAAAATGAGACTTTCTGCTTTACTCAACTGAAGAAAATTCATCATTTTAAAACCCACGACCATCTGCTCTCTAATAGTGCGTTTTAGAAAGAACTGATCTAATCCCTGGGGTGCTCGAACGAGATGCTAACCAGCAGCGTCCTGCCAAACCCACAGTCTTGACTGTCATGTTGATGAGAAAAGGATAATCTCTGGACGTCTCCCGGGAGGACCGCTGCTTGCCTTTTTAATAATATAAACACAATATTATCATCAATTTATAAAAATAAAGGAGCTACAAAGGGTTCTTTGGGAAATGCCATGGAAGAATCACTGATGGTTCCATAATGAATAATGGCAAAGAACCTTCACACCCACTTCTTTACAATGTTCAAAAGGTTCTTCTCACACACACACACACACACACACACACACACACACACACACACACACACACCTCTTGCAGGAAATCAAATCTAATTAAGGAAATATAGCTAAAATCGCTAAAACTGAGGTCTGCAAGCAAGGTTGTTGGTCTACTGGTGTGTAATAACTATATATACAATTATAGCGGGTGAATGTGCTGTGTGTGTGTGTGAGATTGGGGTTTCTATAGCTAGCGTGTGTGTATTAGCATTAGCGTTAGCCTCCACTCACTTCTGAATGGGCTCTTCAGTGCTGGTTTAAGAACAGAGAAAGGCGAGCGTCGGTTCTCCCGCTGGTAAAACGGAGCGTTTCAGTGGAAGTTTTATAAAGGGTCAGATATTATGGTCTGTTTTCAGGTTCCACTGTAAAATAACTCCACACTGCAGAACCTCAGCTTTGAAATGTACCGTCTGAGAACGTCCGCACTGCTGCTGCTGCAGCCGGCTGGGAGTAATGTTCGTTAATGGTGGTTTGAGGACACCAGATGGCGCTCTGAACACCTTGGTTAAAACGAAGACTTGGAACTGGATTGAGATTCAAATGGTTAATTAAAATTAGCCTGGACATCAAGACATCTCACAAACCCAAAAAAGGAGTTTCCCCAGAAATGCATGCCCACGTCAAGAACCGCTGTTGATCGGTTATGGTTAAGGGATAGAACTAACTCTCTCTCTTTTTACCTTCTCCGATTAAATGGCCACCCAGCCCGACCTGTTGGAAGACTGCCCGCTGAGGTCCCCTCTACCTGCGTCAGACCAGCTGCCACCTACCAGTCCTAAATGGACCTAAATGGACTCTTAACTATCTGCCACTATTAATATTACCACTATTAACTATCTGCTGTATCTGGTTTGGTAATTTTTATCAATAATTTATAAATAGTTCTGATCAGAGGAGGACGGGCCGGGTACCCCTTGTGAGGTTCTCAGGTTCTCTCCATTAAAGACCTGGTTCTCTATGGAAGCGGCTCTTCTATGGCATTGTTCAAAAAAACTTCATTTTCTCAAGTCCAAGAGCAAAATTCACTGAGAATCTGCAGTCTCAGCAGACCAGAACATTATTTTTCAAGAGGCCAGACACCGGGCATGGAAATAACCCGCAGAACAGTACATTAGCAAAAGAAAAACCTTCCCAGAATAGCAATCATACTTTCAGCATGACATGCATAAAAGGGCAGCATAAATGATGCACAGGAGAACCCCACGGGGCCTTTTTCATTACCAGACTCCAAGCTGTGGCGTAAAACTATAGGGCTGGCCCGTCTCTCCCAAGAGACAACACCGTCTTGGTCTCATCCCTTCATGCAAGCAAACCGGGGTTGACACGGACCTCTCTGACATTAACTGCTCTATTTAACAAAACAAACAAACAAATAAAAACAACAATCTGAACGGGCCGCGAGCCATTCGCCACAACCAACTGCGGTAGGTCCAGCCGCACTTTTTATCCCATTCAAAATGCAGTCCAGGCACAATGGGCTGCCAGCAGTAGACTGAAAAATTACCCCACGCTCTGGCATTCAAATGGCAGGCTCGCTGCCGCCGAGTAAAGGCACAAAGACTCTGCGAATGATCCAGCTGCCACCCCCGAGAACCGCTGGGTGACTGAGGCCCAAAGGCACAAAGCAGAGCAGGCGCAGTAAAAGGTCTCGGACATTTTCAAAAAAAAAAAAAAAAAAAAAAACACTTTTAAAAAGCATCACCGAGTGCCACGGGGGTACTGTGATTTGTTTGTAAACCTCTGAATGCCAAAATGTGCCCGTGTTCAACAAGGCCGTGCAAACAAAGCAATCAAATGCTGGCATATTGCACAGGAATGAGCCGGCGATTGAAATTTTTGAGCATTTCATTTAATCTAATACATTCAATACAGAAGGATCCATGGCCAGCTGAAATTGGATTAGGTGGTTTCCCAGCTGGCTTATCATTGCCCAGATGCAACAGCTCCAAAGCAGCAGCCTCAGTTCGGTCAAGTAGCTGCACATTTATCACTGGCTTTTTAGATAGTCAAAAAGTCAAAGCATGGCATCGGTCAGCACAGCTGGGCCTCTTAATATTATAATTATTAAGATTATTAATGGCAATGAAATAATGTGAATAAAATGCTACTAGTTACTAAGATTTGGAAAACACTAGACCTCAAATTCACAGCAGACATTCCTGTTAGAAACGGGATGGGAGACTCAGTCTCTGAGTTCTTGCTGCTGGGGGGGGGGGGTATTTGAAATAAATCCAAAATCTCAGTGCACAAGGTGTTCCCTCGCTCTACGAGGGCGGCTAAAGCAAGAGGACCTCTTAGTAGGTAGAATACGTCCTCTATGCACTACCAGTGATGACCTGGTGTGATCTCTGGTGGGTTCACCAGAGGCAGGGTCAGATTTCCATGGCAGGGTAGATGTACTCTGGGTAGATGAGTGGGTGAATGTAACTTGACAGAAAGGATGCACAATGGCAACAATACTGGTATTGTTTGTTTATATATATATATATATATTTTATATATATTATATATATTTGTTTTTTTCTGGTATTGGTTTATATATTATACATATATATAAAAGATTATATATCAATCACACACATACACAGAGCAATCCTAGTGAACGCATGATTTTATTTGATGTATTTACTGAACTCAGGCATGACTAGGTGACTAAAATTTTACGCACATTATTAATATTACAGATTTACATATTCCAAAATCATATTCCATCTGGCCCAAAATCAGATCAGCACAACCCTAGTTAACCTGAAACGAATATTCGTTTTTATGGTACAAGGCAACATCTCTGTGAAGCTTCCCGGACAATCCTCCAAAAATATGCAAGCAAACTAGAAGGACCTTTTAAAACCAATTAAGGACCAATTAAAATTACTAAAATGCTACAACTACCATCAAGTACATTGAGCCTTTAAACGTTATAACTATAACTATTCTTTTCTTTCTTTTTTAATTACTTTTTAAATTAAAATAATTCAGTACAAAAATTATTGTTGGCATTTTCAAGGTTCTTCATAGGACCACCGGCTCTTGAAGAACCCCAATGGAAACGGAATTATATTGGTGTGAAAGATAGATTTACGGCACGGACGTGAAAAATACTGCATGTCGACATCAGCCCACAACTGCCATATCGCAGCATCCCTATTATAAGCTCAAATATCCGATATCTGAAGTCCACAGTAGACACAATGCTTCCCAATGTTGAATTTCACCTTTCGCAGCTTTAAACAGCAGCAGCTACTCTTCAAATGGAGAAAAATCCATACACTTATTCCTCCCTAAATCCTTCACTTACAGGCTAATATCTAAACATAAAAACCCCGTTTGGCAGCCAGACAGTTCCACCAACGAATGCAGAGGCAGACTTCTGTACAGTGACTCAAAGCTGGCAGACGGACCAAAACACATTCATACTTGTACTGTAACTCCAGTGACAGCCAAAAGGCCTTTTCTTCTGATTGTGCTGCCATAACGCCGCCGAGAAGACGACGTGCAGGCGGATGATTTATCACGAATACTTAACCATATGCAGCAGGACTACAGAAAGCTCGGCAATAAGGAGGGAACTTCGGCTTTTAGAGAGCGAGAGTGTGTGTGTGTGTGTGTGTGTGCTGGGTGCATTTCGTTTGTTTCATCCCGAGGAGAAAGACTTTTACGCGTTATTAAAAAACGATTTGAAAGTAGCGCTCTCTTAAGGGAGATAGATTTCATGCTGTTATTGTTCCTCTTAGCTCCACTAACCTCATCTGAGCTGTCGGTTTCTTCACAAGAGCCACGCTGAGTAACTGGGCCACTTCTATAGAAAAAAAGGGTCTTAAAAATTCAAGCGTTTAATGCATTATTCACTCCATCCTGCACACAATACAGGAAGCCTGTGTGCACACCAACAGCACTCATGTCATGGATTTCTCAGAATCTCCAGATTGGAGACTCTAAAAGAGCGAGCGAGTGAGTGAGCGTGCGAGAGAGAGAGAGAGCGAGTGGTGAAGAGGCTTGGCAGCGGAGAAGATATTACCTTGAGTAAACATGCGGGCTTGGACAAACTTCTTGCTGAGGTAAAACGGGGGTGTTTGTGGGAGTTGCCCTCCGCCGGCTGCTGATCCGAGGCCAGTTTTGCGGCTGCACCGAGAGTATTTAAAGCTCACGGTTTGCGGAGGGCAAAAAAACGGTCCTGGGTCAGCTCAAAAATTGCATGCTTCCACATGGACCAGGGACGTGGAAGAAGAAAGAGGGCTTTATGGAGGTGAACAGAGATGGGCTTTCTCACAGGGAGCGTGCAGAGACTCAATGCCGTACAGTCTGCCGACAGGGCACTGCAGCACTGAGGCCAAAGGGAGCAGCATTAAGCGGAGACCTGATTATTAGAAGCATCAGCATAAAAATGCACAAAACAACACTTAAACACTGATTAACTAATCAGTGGATTGTCTAAATGTTGTTTATTTTAAGGCACAATTTTATATTTAAAAGTTTCATAAGCAAGCAAGAAAGTGACTGAATATACTCCTCCTATGGTCTCAATCAAGCTCTCTGAATGTGGCATGTCCAGCTGTTGCTATAGGAATGAGGCGGCCATTGAAATTTTTGAGCATTTCATTTAAGCTAATACATTCAATACAGGAGGATCCATGGCCAGCTGAAATTGGATTAGGTGGTTTCCCAGCTGGCTTATCATTGCCCAGATGCAACAGCTCCAAAGCAGCAGCCTCAGTTCGGTCAGGAGACCAGGATCTGGACTGGACAAGGATGGAGGTGTGTGTCAAGTAGCTGCACATTTATCACTGGCTTCTCAGATTTCTGCAGGAGACTATTAAAACCAGTTGCCCTGCTCTTCGCAGAGTCCACTACGGTCAACACACTGGCCATTTGCTTGAATTCTGCACTCAGATCCAATACAGGGTTAATCAAAGTCATTGATTAAATAATAAAACTAAATGGTATTACACAGCCTATGGAATGATGGTCCTGGTCCTGGAACCCCCTCCCCCCAAAAATTAAAATTTGCTTAGGGCCCTATAAAGGCTTGGGCCGGCCCTGGCACTGGTTTCATTTATTTACCTGCAAGACGAAGTGTGCTGGCAGGGCTAATAGCTAACCTCTTCAGCTTGCCAACAGTACACCATCCTGAGAGGACAGCAGCACTGTCCAGTAAGACCCGGGAATAGTTACAGTGTTTGTTACAGTGTTAAAACTACGTTATTTGTGGATTCTATGAACCTATGAGTCTTTCTTCTTATTTCAGGAGCCCTCCATAAAAGGAAAGCCAGTGTGCTTCATTTAGATGCAAAATAACAGGGTTGTAAAACAGGCTTGTAACACCCCCCTCAACCAAAGCCATATACCTCCTACTTATACATCAACAACAACCTCAAATCCTCCATAAGGCTTTCTGTTCTATGGCCCATTTAAAAGTTCAGCTCTCAAGCACTCAAGTTCACTACTTTTCAAAAGCACCCATTTTGCATGCCAGACTAACCGTGGCATGCCCGAGTCGCTGCACTGTGGGCTACACACTGAAGTTGCTCTCAGATAGCCGTCCCGCTGCAAACTACAAAGCTTAGCCGTACAGCGCAGGACCTTTGATTTCTACCCGCTTGTAACTATAAGCTTTTCTGCCTGTCATCACTAATCATGGTTCGCCTCGAGATAGAAACGGCTCGCTGGCCAGCGTCCCAAACACCAGACAGATTGAGGAAAATCCCAACAAGTCGGGGTAAGCGCAGAGTATTAACAAATAGCTGTCCGTAAGCTTTTATTTATTTATTTATTTATTTTTTATAAGGTCTTGTTGCTCCTGATAAACTTAATTCAATCACTTGGGTCTAAGAGGGAGGACGAAGTGGGTGGCAGAGCTCTGCTGGTAAAACACTTCTTTAATACAATCTGCTCCCAACACTAAAGCCGCCCTCTTCCCAAATTTACTTTAATCCGAGGCTGTTTACCCAACTTAAAACGGGCCACAGAAATCACTTACGGGTGTGGGTGTGTGTGTGTGTGTGTGTGTGTGTGTGTGTGTGGGGGTGGGGGGGGTTTGGGGGGTCATTTCACAGCTGCCTTCATTCTGGACAAGCTGGCTACACTGGGTTTAAGTCCTTAAATTGATTTCAGTATAAACAGGATTACAGTAATGGGAGGGGTACTTGCATCCCATAGGAGTTTAAAACACAGTGAAAATTAAAAGGCATCTTCAGTTTACATCATATTAGGGGTCAGTACTAGTGTTAGCGACCAGGCTGGAGATGCGAAGGCCTGTATTTGCCATGGTATGCTTCATTCAGTACAGCTTTATTGGATGCTTTAACCGGACAGCAAGACAAGCACACATTTGAATATAACTATTTGAATATGATATAAGCCACGTTTTATGTAAAACAACATACTTCAAAGCTCCAGATCAGCCACTACGTAATTTCTTAAAATTCTAATTTCAGCTAAATTTCCCGCATTTCTGTAATCTTGCAAAAATTGTGAAATGAGAAGCAAAGAAACTTTAGCGTAGAAAAAGTTATGCAGAAATTCAAAGGCTTGGCCTGTTTAGTTTCGATTTTACGTAAGCTTTTAACCATTCAACCCCTTAAAGGAGCTGTATATGATTCTGGACAACAGTTAAAATCCTTACTGATACCCTTGCTCCATTAAGGGTTTAAGCTCTGCCCCTAAAATTCATGCATGTGCGTTGCCAAGGTATAAACACCGGGCTTGTGGACTGTGTTGCAGTCACGGTGATTAGCACTGGCTAGGTTGGGAGTTAGCAAACAGTTGTAACAATAGCTGTGAAACAAGTGTAAAAGTTAAAACTTGCCCCTGCCCTGTGCACGAGCCTGAACGACCCCTGTTGCTGATTGGCTTGAACAGTGTACGCCCCCCCGCCCCCCGGTCACGCATACAACATACCAGAGAGCTAGCGAACCGTGAGGAAACATTCACTGAACTTTAGAAAAAGTCTTTTGCATACAGTCTTTCGCAACTAAATCGCATACAGATCCTTTAAAGGTGAAAATAATGTAGTCATAAACTAACCCAGACATGAAGAACCTTGTGTACAGTTTTTTTGAGCGGCTGCAGTTTCTGCGTAGCAGTTGCCCCCCCCCAGAATACACTGAGATTTGTCCAGATACTTTAAAAAAAAAAAAAATGTAAACCTTCTCTACAGAACAGAATTTTCTACAAGCTACAAATACCAAATTTGGCTAAACTAGTACTCGCAAAACTAGTAGTGCAGTTTTAAGTTTTTTATTGTTTGTTTATTTTATTTTATTTTTTTAAGCAATACAACACTAGAGGGAGCTAATTACCGTGAATTAACAGCACGGATATGATGAAGCAGACACAAGCTGAAGGCTAGTGACGTATTTTGTCACAGCAGAGCCGTTATTTCACAATAATGGACAACCTTGAGTGTTCTGCTGCACTTTTCTAGTTCTTTATGCAATGAAGAACCTCTTTTGGTTCCAAAAATGATCATGTTCATAGCATAGACATGTGTGTGAGAGTAGAGTGTGAAGAACCATTAAGTTGCTAAGGAACTTTTACACCAAGGGAAGGTCCTTTAGGCCTTTAAGAGGTTGTTCACGCTCATATTGTACATCTCTATTACCAACATGGATCTTCACAGAACATCGAGGGTTCTATTCCATGGCATTGTTTAAGGAACCTTTAAAAAGGTATTACGACGATCTGGACGACGTGATTTTTCAGACTACGAAAATATCTTCTCAGCTGGGTAACGAGGAGCTACTGCAGCATAACAGAAGCCTTAAAAGCATCTGCTGCAAACTTGCCTGTTATCGTTGAGCTGAGTGTATCGAGGCTGCGGGTCTGGGTCACCATCATTCACGTCATAGCTAGCATCTGGATCCTGGAAAGACGACATGCAGGAAAAAACAAACACACATGTTCGTGTTTCATTCTGCTCAACCAAAGTACAATAAACACGCCCGCAAATATCGGATAAATATCAGATAACACGTCGGACACTGGTCAACTCATTTATAAGATACAGGCCCTTTTTTTTTTTTAAATGATCAATTATCTGGTAAAACTGCGAGATCATTATATCATCCCTAAAAATCCAGTTCTAATTTCGCCCTATTTTAAAGCCTAAGGAGGGGTGTAGCTTTTCCTTGCACACTCACATAATTCCGCTCAAGGTCTGGATGGTTCTTCTCGATCCCGTCATCCAGGATGGACACCACCACACCCTGTCCGGTGACACCTTGCTTCCAGGCCTCCTTCACATTGAGGTCACGGTGGTTGCTATTGTACTGAAAAACAACAACATGGGAGACGTGTAAGACACTTTCACAGAGTGAAGGACACCATAGGCTACAATGAGGTGCTGCAGAAGACGTTTAGGATTGGGAAGTGTATCACAGTCTGGACAAAGCACAATACTGCGGCCATGCTGGCTGCCACTGCTCAGACGACGCGATGAAAGCACAGCATGGCATGCTTCAGGAACCCCCCACAGAAGAAGACTATGATGATTAGACGCTATAGAACACGTCTGAAGCGCTTACGGCACTCGCTCGTTTACTGCAGATGACGGTCTTCTTGCGAACACACAATAGGAACTCGAGATGCTAATGAATACGCAGAGATCCGCCAATTTCCTCTCATTAACAAAAGCACACTTTAAACACACCAAGATTCCAATTTAAGATAAAGACCTCCAAACTCAGCTCTCCCTCATTCTCGGGCGGCTCTCTGGAGACCCTTGCAGCAGAAATTAATCAGGATTTCCAGCAGCGAGCGGTTTCACAAGTGTTTCGCAACGAATCCACAATAGAGGTTTCTAGCTCCAGCTCTCAGATACGCAGTCGCAGGCCAGCGACCTTGAGGCGACCTCCGGTCGGACAGAAACTGCCACCCGTCCGCCTACCCGCCCGCCGTGGGACTGTGGGGATCTGACCTTGGTACCCTTCTCTCTGCCTCTGCACCGGCGCTGCGGCTCGCACTGCGGCCTGGGCTTATTTAAGCAGAAAATTGAATTTATTTCACAGTGAGCCTCCTCTCTCTCTCTCCTCTACCTTCATCGTGTCAGTTAACATCCCCTGGGTGGGTTGGGGGGATTGGGGGGGGTTGGCGCATAAAAGGAAAAATAACAGCCAAGCTGGTTAGCTTGGGTTCAACCACCCAAGACCCCCTTCTATGAGGGTTGATTCCAATTGAAAGGGCAAGCGCAAAGTGCGGCGTAAAGGAATCTTATCCAATTCTGATGGTGACGACTATGAAAAATTGCAGGTGTTGACCTGTGGTGATGCTCGGCTGGTCATTTGGCGTGATAGCCCGTCATCACTCTCATGCCGAGTGAACGTTACATGACTTTCGCCACATATTTGTGTGATCGAGCTGCAAGCGAAGCCCTCGAGCTCTGCAACAGATCGCTGCCAAGAACTTGGGGTGGGGTGTGAGCACCTCCACGAAGAGCAGCAGCCAATGAGAGTGTGAGAGGAAACTGTTAAACATGGTGGCGGGAGGGAGTCACTGGAGAAAAGATGCAGGAAGAAAGGTCCAGACAACATCGACAGCAAAAATTCAACAACAAATCAGCAGATTAACAAACTACAAATAAATAAACCGTAGCACTAGACATTAGAACCTTAGCGTTAGCCTCCACCCGGTTCTGAATGGGTTCTTCAGTGCTGGTTTTAAAACAGAGCGGTTCAAAAAAGGCGAACGGTTCTCCGGTTCTCCCGCTGGTAAAACGGAGCATTTCAGTGATGGTTTTATAAAGGGTCAGATATTATGGTCCGTTTTCTGAGAACGTCCGCACTGCTGCTACAGCAGCCGGCTGGAAATAACGTCCCCTAATTGGCGCCTTGAAGACACCAGATGGCGCTCTGAACACCCTGGTTACAACAAAGACTCAGAACTTGATTGGGATTAAAACAGCCGATACCCCATCTGTTAAAACAGGCCTGGATCGGTCCAGAAGCCGATGGATCTGATCGGGACAGCCCTGACAGCCCTCGTCTTAATATTACTCTATTTATCATTTTCTGACTTCTATATTTCAATTTAGAAATATAAGATATGCCTTGAAATGCTGCTTGCACTTCATACATGGTGCTTTGCTGGCTGTGACTTTTGAGGGTGTTGCTTTCGTGAATTTCTCTCTCTTTGGCCGCCACCTTAGTGTAAGATCTCTCTCAGGCGTTCCTCAAAATAGAATTTCTGCTTAAAATGGAACAAACAATCAGCATGTTTACAGTGCAGCGAGATCTGTCCAGATTAATGCACATATCAACTTCACAGCTTTTTTAAAAATACACACATCACTAACAACTACAAAAAAACCCTGTCAACTTTGATGGCTAATCATTGCAGTACTACAAAATGCAGCACTGCGGTTACACCAATGCATACTGTTATCGTGATGCATTCTGTACTCTACACAACGCCTTAAGAGAGCCTATATTCAACATTTCTTACTCTTTTCCCCTGCTGAGAGAGTAGAGCTGGATGATGATATTTTATCGTATCGTGATCAATTTGGTTAATGTGATGCACCATAAGCTTTTCTAAGCATATCGAGGATACTGTAAGTGCACATTTCATTGTTTTATTAGATGAAATGCAGTAGTTGTTGAATAGAAAGTATCTGAATAGCACTTCTTAAGAATCGGTCGCTAGTGATGTATTTAGTCTGTTATGATAAATATTATAAATATAAAAAATATTGTGAGAAATGGCTTTAAATATCGCAATCTAATATTTTACCATATCGCCCAGCACTATGTGTTCTCCACGACCCTTTTCCAACCCTCCTTTATCCCTTGGAATTACACTTGGATTAATTTTTTAATACTGATCTATGTAAATAAGCTCTGCTCTGACTGGCTGCTCTGTAATTTGCCTCATTTAAAAAGGAGTCCAAATATTATAAATATCATAAATATCTTGAGAAATGGCTTTAAATATCTTATCTAATCACATCTAATATTTTACCATATCGCCCAACCCTATGTGAGGGTTCTCTATGACCCTTTTCCAACCCTCCTTTATTCCTTGGAATTACACTTGGATTTTTTTTTATAATATATTTTTATATTATATTATTATAATAAAGTATATCTTATACTGATCTACATAAATGAGCTCTGTTCTGATTGGCTGCTCTGTAATCTGCCTCATTTAAAAAGGAGTCCAGGCTGTTGCAACGCAATTACTACAAATGGGTGGAGCTAAACTGCTGTAGGCTGAATCTACAGAGATATGTAAATACTTTGGGTTTGTTTTGGTCATTTAAAAAGCCCTGCTTAGGCTCCGTATATGGACTGGGTTCTTTAATGCAGTCCTGACCGGATGTTGGTCAGGAAACTAAAAGCACACATTGAAACGATGGGATTTATTAAAGGGCTTATTTGCATAACGGTCAATTTTCAGTATCAGTAGTGCAAAAGCCAACAAAAACAACATATTGTGCAGCCCTAAGACACACTGCACTGCAGCACAGAGCAGCAGCGCGTTCATATTGCTGGCAGATTTTCACACAGTCACAAAACAGACAGGCCCTCTTTTACTAAATGAGACAAAACCATCTATTGTTTCCTCAGTTCATTAGTCGGAATCCGGCGGCCTAATTCAGTGGATGCTCTCCCCACTCACTCAAATGACAATGCTATTTTCTTGACAGTTAATGATTTTGGTTACATTAAGAAAGTTAAATTAGAATAAGGAGGAAGGGTTGGGGGGGGTGATGAAAGCAACTCAGCCTTTTTACACCCTTTAAATTTATGTCTATAAATTATTTGCGAAGATGGGTCACGTTATCAGAAGCGAGGGCATACATTTTAATGAGTTCTGCGCCATTCCAGCATCTGCTTATTCCCTCATCATAAACAAAAAAAAAAACACTGCAAAGTGCTTCGTATAGCAGAATTAAAGTAAAATCAGCATATTTAATATACTACACAGAGGAGGACACTCGCAATGCCTTGACTGAGCACCTTCAGCTAAATGTGGAGATGCAGCTCATTGAGGAGCAATCTATAGACCATGGCTGTAGTACGGTCTTCGAAGTAAAGGTGCTACAAAGGGAGATGCCATAGAAAAACAACAACTTTTGGGCCCATAAGAAAGGATTCTGATGAAGGAGATGTCTGCGTGAAGAGTCCAGCCCAGTCTGCAGAGATTCCTGCTCCCACAGACCTCCTGTGCAGGAATCCAGCCCTCCAGGACCAGAATTGCTCACCCCTGTTCTATGGCATAGCCTTCGAAGAACCTCGAAGAACCTTTTGTAGCACCTTCATTTTTTAACAATGTCGTATCAACAGTAGTATGCTGTAGATACAAGTATGCTGGAAGTATGCTGGAGATACAAGTTTATTTTATTTATTTATTTTTTTTGAGTGACAGCAACGACAAGCATAGCCGGCGTTCCAGAATAACAGAAATGAAGACGGTTGAGCGACTGACAGAGCAACATGTCAGCCATCAACCTGCATATGTGCTACACAGTACTGCCACGGTCACACTGACAGCTTGTTTGTGCGCTTGTTGTTTGAGGAGGCAAAGCAAAGCATGCCACACTGATTAGGAATTACGCTCGGCTGGGTGGTCACGTCAATGAGTTCTGCGTTGCATAATTCAGGGTTTAATAGAAGCAAACCGAACACAGCCGACACAAACGGAATTGCGTCCTTCTACCCGGATCTGATGGAGCTTTCACCTTCTCCTGAACGTCTGAGGGAAAGACAAAGTCTGCAGACACTCTCACTCACCAGGTACCACTGCTGTGCAAACTTGGGGTCATCTGGCTCGGAGTAAATATCCCTCTTCTTCCGCTGTTTCACCACCTGCTGTTCTGCCCATTTTACCTGGAGAGAGACAGACAGACACACACACACAAAAGTTAGAGTGGAAGAGAGTGTGTGTGTGTGTGTGTGTGTATATTTTGAGATGACCCAGTGTCATTATTCGGGGCAGCAGAGGCCAAAAAGTTGGAGGCGGCAGCTTGGAATCAGAAGGTCACTGGTTTGATCCCCATCCTCCAGGACCGGCATCCACAGCTTAGGTGCCCTAACCCATAATTAACCCTGGTGCCGAAGAAGCCACCTCTGGTGTGTATTTGTGTGTGTGTGTGTGTGTGTACCAAAATAGTGGAATTTTATAGAAATGCGAGGATCAGATTGTATCGGGATCGGTATCGGCCGATCGCCAACACCTCGATCGGGACAGCCCTAGTTGTCGGCCACAGGACATCAAACTCAGCTGTTGCAGCGTCAGTAACTCTGCAAACACCAGCATCCTCTCCGTCCACACCTGCTAACCTGAATTCTACACGCAGCCGTACGGTCACAGCGCTGCAGCGCTCCCCACGTCTAATCACAGATCAATCTCGCTAGCTTGTGTAGAAATGTGATCAGCAGGAGAGCGTCAGCAGGACACGAGGCAGCACTTTTCTGCCCGCAGTAAAAACCACCGAAAATGTAGGTGACAAAATGCAGCCGCACGCTTGAGAAAGTGACTACAGGATCAGAAGAGCGCTCGGCTGGGACGTCACACTCGAACAGTGTGTGTGTGTGTGTGTGTGTGTGTGTGTGTGTGTGCGTGCGCTGAGCTCTGTAAACTGCAGACGAATGCAGAACTGCTTCCTAAACGGTGGAACGTTTAAAGAATAAAAAGTGAGAAAAGGGTGAGTCTAATATTAAACTAATTAACCTAAAATAATGAGAGAGCGACAATCATAATTGTTTTAATGAATGTGAGAGCAGGAGAGAGCGTGCATTGAGAGAAATAAAGAGAGAGAAAAGGAGAGAGTCCTTTTCTCTCCCTCCTTTTCTCTCTCTCCAGAAAGACAGACAAGGAGAGACAGAGAGAGAAAAGGAGAGAGAGAAAAGGAGACAGACAGAAAGACAGACAGAGAGACAGACAGAAAGACAGAAAGACAGACAGAAAGACAGACAGAGAGAGAAATAAAGAGAGAGAAAAGGAGACAGACAGACAGAGAGACAAGAAGAGACAGACAGAGAAAAGGAGAGAGAGAGAGAGAGAGAGAGAGAAAAAAAGAGAGCAAAGGAGAGCAAGAGAGAAAAGGAGAGAGGAGAGAGAGACGGAGAGAGAAATAAAGAGAGAGAAAAGGAGAGAGACAGAAAGACAGACAGACAGAGAGAAAAGGAGAGACAGAGAGAGAAATAGAGAGAGAAAAGGAGACAGACAGACAGAGAGAGAGACACAGAGAGAGAGACAGAGCGAGAGAGAAACAGAGAAAAGGAGACAGACAGAGAGACAGAGAGAGAGACAGAGAAAGCAAAGGAGAGCAAGAGAGAAATAAAGAGAGAGAAAAGGAGACAGACAGAGCGAGAGACACAGAGAGAGAGACAGAGCGAGAGAGAGACAGAGCCAGAGAGAGAAAAGGAGACAGACAGAGAGACAGAGAGAGAGAGAGAGAGAGACCACATGGTGTACTGTACGAAGTCCCTCCACTGGGGGGGAAAGGCTAGTTTGTCCTGCCCCAGGCGCGTCCCCTGCAGGTCTGCAGCAGCGCAGCGGCGAGATCAACACACAGTCAGATCCAGCAGCTTTAGTTCTTCCACCACGTGAACGTTAGCAACATTAGCAAGCTAGCATTTGTAATAGCAAACATGAGTAAATCTGTCCCACCGTTCAGCCCCGCGTTCACTCCGGTTCAGCTGAACTCTCGTTTTATTGGCCGCCTCCTTAAAAATGCCGCATTACGGGCGGAGTTTTTCTGCTGGAGCTGAACATGGATAAACAGGGTGGAGTGGAGACTCTGGTCAGGGTGTTTGGGGGAATTATGAGTGGGTTTATGAAAGGGCAGCGGCCTCAGCCACTGATTACGACACGGCCGGAAGCAGTCTAGCTTCACTACTGACATTTCCACCTTAATGTGGTTACATGCTTTAAATACAATATAATCAAAGTCTTTCAAGCGTTTAATGTCTGTTTAATCTACTACAGCCAAAAAGATCAAAGACTTCATTTATTTCATATATACTGAATATTATTAAAAAGACGCTTCTGTATGCTGTCGATTATAATTCTTAGAAAGAAAGTTGGAAATTTGAAATTGGCTGGTCATGTTTTAAATAAATAAATAAATAAATTAATTAATAAAGTCGACCAAGAAAACTGTAAACGGTGCATCTCTAAAAGAGACCTCGACAAACATATAGAAAACAACTGCAGAGAGCGCGAGAACTTGCGAGAGACCGCGAGAAAGGTAAAGAATTAAAAGAGTGGAGAGAAGGAACGAGAGAGAGAAACAGACACAGAAAGCGAGAGAAAGCGAGGGTGAGACCTGAAAGAGAGACAAATTGAGGGCGAGAAAGAGAGAGCACGCGAGAGAACTAGCAGGGAGGAGCAGTTAAAAAACTGCCGACTGCAGCAGATCGCCCGCCCGGCCACCCTGACGCTGCCCCCCCCCTCCTTGCACTGTGATGTTTCACTTAAGCAGCTGGAGTGTCCAGAAAATGTAATAGAACAGCAAAGGCCAGCGGAGCAGGAGGCGTAAGAAACACAGAGCTGATAGCACGGCCAGGACGGCGGTGGCAGCCCTGAATGAGGATGACTAGAATACACCACAGCTTTCCCCACAGCGACTGCTGGAGGGAATTACCCGCTACCCAGCGCTCAGGTTATGAGTGTTCAACTCCTCGGCCCACGCTCATAAATCACACCCTGACTTCACTTTCCCCCCGATTAACGCCCTTCCTCTTGCTTTTACTGCTCGCTGACGAGCGATACTAGCCTGGAAACGACACTCGCAACAAAAAAAGTGTGAAGAGAGGAGCTCGGTTTGACGTCGGAAGACGGAAGAGACGTAGGTAACCGTTAACCGCATTGACCCAGATTGTGGTTCGAGGTTCGGGTGACTGGTGGGGGCCGTGTACTTCAAAGGCAATCACAGATCACCCTACATGACCTGCTTCCACAGAAACAAGCTAAATATTGTCTGAGCTCGGTTTAGATCCATAGATGATCCTCCTCTGGCGGGCCAACGAGGCACGGAAGCAATCAAAAGCAATACGCTCATTTCGATCGGTCAACAGAGACCAACAAAACCCTGGTTTATTACCTTCACGCTCGTGTCGAAAGCTTTCCGATAAAAAAGGGTGGATGGAGGAGCGGTGGACGCTTTCAATTTCTCTCTAATCCTCTACGAGCTTCTGGAACTGAGAGGAGATGACCTCCGAATCTTCTCCCCGACGTCAACGAGACTCTAGAAGTGTCCGTGAACGGCGAGCGACGAGTAAACAACACGAACCCAGAGCTTGGAAAGGAAGTCGTTTGTCCTCAAACACCTTGTTGGCTTGTTCTTGGTCATGTTATTAAAGAAATTTTCACTGAAATGAATCATATTGCAGATATTCTCCCATTTCATCATTTTTCCAGAGGTCATGTTTTGGGCACTGTGCCTTTATGACTTCTAATCATCACCCCCACAGGAATGAAGGCTAGTTCGGTCGCAGGTTCGTCAGTTGTCCTTCTCTGAGGCACCTTTGGTACTGTGGAGGAACCTCTTAAACCTCTTTCTTCAAAAAACCTTCTAAAAACATCTGTTTTGCAGTACACTGTTAAAAGTAAAAGATCCTTGAGGAACTTTGGAAGGTTCTTGAAGGTTGAAACTGTGGAGGAACCTTCAAGAACCTCCCAAAGTTCCTCAAGGATCTTTTACTTTTAACAGTGTACTAAAAAAAATGATGTTTGGGAGATGTTCTGACCCAGTCGTCTATCCATCAAAGTTTGGTTCTTGTCAAAGTGTCCAAGTGCTAGTTGCTACGAGTAAATGGTTGTGTGGGGAACCCTGCAATGGACTGGCGCCTTGTCCAGGGTGTATTCCTGCCTCCTGCACCCAATGATTCCAGGTAGGCTCCAGAGCGAGGACATGCCTGACCAGGTTGAGAAAGGTGGGGGAAGATGAACGGAAGATTCCCTTTAAAAGACCAAATTCACGTTTCTCTGTAAACTTATAATAGAAGTGTACAGACCTCTGCATGCGTCAAAGTATTCCGACATTCCTCCTCCATAGGTGGGAAAAACGAATAGGAACCATCATCATCATCATCATCATCATCACCACCAATACCATTGCATGTTGTCTCTCCTGTTGTTCCTCCCCAAAAGCTGATGCTGGAGGTGCTGCAGCAGCAGTCCTGTAGTCCTGCAGAATAGCATCCACGTCGCCCATTAAAATACTGACCGTCCCAGCCAACTCTAGAGGACACAGGGAAGGCCCAGCCACCTGGTATGATGGTCAACAAGAGTTTGCCAGCAGAAGTGTATTCGCTGCTTCTGGAGTTTTCATCTGTTTGGAGTAGGAAGTGATGACTTCTGCAGGTTTGAACAGCATTGTTGGTCCCATCGTTGAGATGTCAGGAAGCGGAAACCTGGCGATGCCACAACGTACCTTGGCTTGAAAATCCACAAGAGAAGCCCAGGCTACCTTGAATTTGACAATTAGTGATCTCATCCAAGTGCTTTGAGCTGTCCAATGACCTTGGAGATTCACATGATGCACGCACCCATTCTGACAAAATGCAATACACTACTGGAAGGGTAGGGGGCAACATGGAGAGCTGAAAAAAAAAAAAAAAACTGTGCCTCAACAGGCACCAGATTCTTCGACTTCGAAACATTGTAAATCCAGAAGCACATGCTCAAATCAACACGTGTGTGTGGGTGTGTACGCTCCTAAACATCAATAATCACATTCTGTTGATCGATAAACCACTTTTACGCTTAAGCAGCTGCTGAGGGAAATATGGTAATCACACTTCCACGCAACACCTACACCGAGCCCCCACAAAGCATTCCGCACCCACTACAAAACATGCTCAAGGTTCTGCAGCCAATTCGCTCATATTAAAAGCGATTACTGATAAACAAGTCAAGCTCAACATCCCAGCATTTCAGGTATATTCTGTCTGTGCCGGTACGCCTTAACAGATGATAGACATTGGCAAATGCCTGGGGCGAGCAAGTTATCTGAGCTATGGGGAAGGACTGAGCGACGCAGACCACAGACTCCAGCACTGGAGATAAAATCTCCATTATAAATGAGTCTGCAAGCTGGTAATCTGGAAACGCTTAAGAACATCCCTGCTCACCAGGCGTTTCCAATATAGCGAGTAGTGGGTAAAAAACCTATTTGAAGGAGATATCTGAAGCTCTAGGCCAAACGGCTCATGAAAAGCGAAGCTATGATGTCAATCAAACAGGCCAGAAAGCTTCTCTTTTGGAAAAGCTTGCACAAAACAATGCTGGCGTCCTCCTAGCATGTCCCGCAACGGATTTCAAAGAGTGTAATAAAGGTAACAGTGTTCAAGGTGTCGCTCAATCAGTGGCCTTTTTCATGATCGGGTCTGTTTAAAAGCTGGGAGGCTCCCCTTTCAGCTTGGTGCTAAGGGAGCAAAGGAATTCAACAACAGGAAGCGGAGAAGGGCAGCCAAAGGAAATCCCATCAAGACTTGTTGAGAGGGAGGACAAACTTGTGTGCCACAACTGCACTGGTGTAGAAGCTCCTCACGTATACATTCAAATCACCTGCCTAGGGATTCTGCAACGTAGCGTGATCGTACGGGTGACATCAATACAATATTCCTTTACCTCGCTGCTAAATTTGAAGGGCTTGTGGCTTAGCTAGTAACGCCAAGGTAGCAATGCTGGGTGAGGCCAGTATGGTAGTAATGCTAACATTGCAATACCAGTGCTTACACTGCAATAGCAATGATGGCAGCCAGCACATTAACATCGCGGTAGAGACGCAGGGCAAGGCCAATGAGGTTGTAATGCTAACATTGCAATAGCAGCCAGCATGCTAACATCGCGGGGGGGCAAGGCCGGTGGACAGCAACCAGACTCCACCAAACATATGACAAAGGATATCCACACCCAATCAAATCCAACATCTCCATCTCCACCAGTACTAAAACAGCCTGGCCTCCATCTTCACTTGATGAAGTGGAGCCATCACTGAGGCACTCGCTCACCGAATCAGCTTCAGGACCTGTCTTTGTCCATTACTCTGGTCTTGGCTCTATTAGTCACGGTTTAAGGAAGTGGTTTTCCCAATCAGTCCCATGAACCCAACCCCCTTCACTGTTTGTTCCAACGCATAATTGAACTCATGAGGGACCGAGCTGGTGAGCTGAATCAAGAGAATCGAGAACAAGGCATCACGGAAAGGCCCCAGCCCCCCCCAGAACTTGAATATGCAGCCCTGAAGTGTGGCCCAACGTCTGCTCAAGCTCAAGGACGCCGCTTGACCACAGTTCCAGTATACTCGCTCGCATTCGAAAAGACAAACGAGCACGCCCAGGCCACTCTGCAGCCGTTGTGGCGGGATCCCAGGTGGCCTCATTATTCACACACCTCATCACTTCTGCACACTGGACAATGGAGTGCTTTTCCATCTCCGGGCAAGTTACGCTTACTCCTGCAGGCCATTCCAGCAGCATCGGGTCGCAAGCACGTCGAGGCAGGTTTTCAGCCCCCTTCTAGAAGGTGAGTAATAGCCCATGTTGATCCAGTCGGTGATTTCCATTAAGGAGACTTCTATAGCCCCAGGAGCTGAAAGTGTGGGGTTAGGGTTGCACACCGCCTCACATCTCGCCATCTGGACCGGAGCGGGCCGGCGACCGACAAATATTCAGGCGCTCCTGAACGGCTGCAGATGTCAGGCCGAGCCATTGAAGGCACTGAAATCACCTGAACTTCAAACGGTCACCTTTTAGACTTCAGAGAAGCGGGAAGGCTGTTCTTACGGCTGGGGAAACAGGCCGGGGGTAGGTGGACAAGAAAAGGGCAGCACAAAGGAGCTTCTGAGGTGTCTTTCAACACGAACGTGGCACACGACGACATGAAAGCAAGCGCAGCTGCGCGGTTCGAGCCGACGGCTGACAGGGAAATGTTTCAATCACGTTCAAAAGAGAGCATCAGAGCACCAGGAGAAACGGACAGCAGAACAAGTAAGCAAGGCTCATCACTGCGGAGATAAGAGAAATCTATTTCCGAACAGGCAAGAAATCTCAGGCCTTATGGGGCAGGGTGGGAGGGTAGGTGAATTTGGAGGGGGGTAGGGGTGCTTAAGTTATGCTGCTGAAAGACGCATGACGTGCTTTAATTCATTTGATCAAACACTTTTATTGATGCAGCATGTTCGTAGCTTTCATCTCCTGAGCCACAGTCAGTATCTCCATCAGTGGTAACTCGGGGCGTGAAGATATACAATTTTTTGGCCAAAATCAGCCTCAGTGTCTGATAAAAGCCTAACAAACAAGTCAAGTTTGATTACACAACAAATATAAATGTAATAATGATATTTAAAATTATTACGGTATATATACCCCCCCTTCCCACCATCAGGGTTGTTCAGCAGAACAGTGGAAACCATTGCAGTATATGATAGTATTTAATATAACTTTCTTATTAATATATTTTTTTTAACCCAATTACCCCCCCCCCCCCCCAAAAAAAAATAAAAAAAAATTAGCCGACCCAATTAACCCAATACACCCACCCACTCACTCACTCGCTCACTAGGACTCCACCCAATCACTTGTAACGCTCCTAACACCAGGACGGAGAAGACCAGCACATGCCTCCACTGGCACATGTGCAGTTAGCCACCGCCGCTTCTCAAAGTGCTGCCAATGCATCATCACTAGGTAGCCAAAGCACTGCATCCCCATTTCCTATTATGAACCATCACGATTCTTTAGATCACAGACTGCTGGCTTCTTACTATTATCATCTTCACCACTACTCTTACAATCTCTTCATTATAGTACATTACTTATTATATTACTATATTATGATGATTACATCAGCACACCTGAGCAGTAGAACAGTAGTCTTATGTGGCGGTTCGGTGACTTATCAATAATTGGGGTTATTCGTTGTAACCATGGTGAGGACAGCTGAGAGGATCATCGGAGTCTCTCTCCCCTCCGTCATGGACATTTACACCACCCGCTGCATCCGCAAAGCTACCAGCATTGTGGATGACTCCACCCACCCTTCACACAGACTGTTCTCCCTCCTGCCATCAGGAAGAAGGTACCACAACATCCGGTCCAACACGACCAGACTCTGCAACAGCTTCTTCCCCCAAGCCATCAGACTCCTCAACACAACTCAACTCCTGAACTGTTGCCTTTTCTGTTACATGCTCTCTCTCTCTCTCTCTCTCTCTCTCTCTAACCATTTACCCCAGATAAAAGGGGAAGCATTTTTGCACAAAGCATTTGCACTAATAACTTACTACCTCACTGGACTCTATTTATTACACATTGCACAATTTGCACACTACAGTCATTATTTATTATCCTCTGTCTGTACTGCGTTGTGTTGTCTGTCCGCACTTGTATTGTGTTGCAGTTGTGTTTTGTATGCACTGGGTCTATGTTGCACCATGGTCCTGGAGGAACGTCGTTTCGTTTCACTATGTACTCTGTATGTAGCTGAAATTACAATAAAACCCACTTGACTTGACTTTGGCTGCTTGCTGGGGGTCTTAGGTTTTCATGTTTTGTTGACCTCTTGTCCTTTTACTGCTTCCTATAAAGATGCTTTGTGACGTCGGCTGTAAAAATCTATACAAATAAATCTGATATGAGATTTGATCCCCAGCTCCGATGCATCAGCTAACAGACACCCGTGTCAGCCAGTATCGCTATGGGAGTCAGTAAGTAAGAATAAGTAAGTAATACACTGAGGCGTGAGCGCAGCACTTCATATGTTAGCATTTCCTTCCACCAAATCATGGTTCCTTAACTGGCAGCTTGTTGCTTCATCACAGCAGCAAACTGCACTCACTCCTCCTCCAGACTACAAACTAATTACGCTCGGTTTGCTCGCTCACAGAACCGTTTTCATGTCAGTTTGATCCTTCTCAAGGCTTTTAGTTTCATTTCAGCTCAGCTTCTTTTAATCAGGGCTTTTACGTCTTAGTCACTCCTTGGTTCATTATAAGATCATATGAGCGGAATGATACAGTGCTTGTGGAGGAGAGGAAAAAGGAAAAAACACCACCCTGTTACGGCGAAATAACAGCACGAACACTGCATCACTCCACTCATTTAATCTTGGCCAGAACGCCCAAACAGCTTGAGTAGCCGGAACGAACTGTTGTTTGATGCTATCCGTTTACTTCCCCTTACAGACAACTACCCTGCCGCTCCAATCCGGCTGGCACGCTTCCAAACTAGACAGCACTGAAATTAAAATCGGAGTTAATTAGTGGTCCGATATCTGTTCTCATATTTCCCCAATATACCACACACACTCCTACTGGGATTCATTTCGAAGGATTCTTTGAGGGCTAACCACTTTTGGATCCATAAGAACCCCTGTTCTTCTCAAACTTCTACAAGGTTCTTCGCTCATCTCACCAGAGCTGATGCAGAACCTGTGCAACTTAAGGTTTTTCACCAATTTAAAGGTTCATTGCTCACTCGTAGTTCGTTATGCTACCAGGAGTGGTTCTTTTGGGGCACCACTTGAAGGAACCCTTTGTAGCACCTTTATTTTGAGGCATGTAGAGCCTAGATCTGTTCTTTTACCAGTGCCATTCCACTCTGAACAAGATGACCCATCGGCCTCAGAGGTTTCTGGCACGCCCAAAGTGAGCAGCACCATGATGATCACCTGCAAGAGAGCTGCATGCACTGTATTGCACTCATACCTGGGGTTCTCTGTGCAGGCGAACGTGTGTTCCTCTGTGTTCAGATAAAGACCTCTTCACCACCCTGCGGTGCCGGAAATGATAGTAATCTCCAAATATCTGCCCAGACACACAGAGACAGAGGGGGAGAGAAAGAAAAAACACATTCAAGACATTAAAGCGCATTCGGCTAAAAGACAGTTATTTTAAAATGGAGTAAATAACACACACACACACACACACACACACAGTGTTTTCTCAGAAAACAAGATAGCGCTCAGATAACACACACTAAACCACATCCTTCCACCTACAGCAACAGAGCACGGCCTTTCTGCGTGACTCGAGACTTCTTGCTAATTCGCCTCGCGGAAAAAGAAGGATACTTTGGGTAATACATCACTGCCAGACACGGACCGAGCACGAAAGCGTCAGCCTGAATCACCGGCACAACGGGCCGAGGCAGACACAGAAATCAGAAAGATCAAAAGAGTAAGTCAGAATGGCAGGAGCTGTCTGCTCTCCAACATAAAGGAGACAAGACATCAGAGAGAATATCAGACCACTACACTTAATGAGCCTTCCGACTCCAGGCAGCCTTAATAGAGATGGTCAGCATGGAACGAACCGCAATGTTCACAGGTCATCTGAGAGAAGGCCAGCTGTTGCTCGTTTGGGCAAAAAAAAACAAAAAAACAACACAACCACCCAATACCTGAAGATCCATCTATTCATTCACAAAAAAAAATCATGGCACTTTTTTTCTTAATATGTTACACTGATGTGCATCAATATGTAGTAGAATTGCCAGATTAAAAAATAATAATAATAATTAAAAAAAAAATTATTTTTAAGGTTGGGAATACCTACATCATAAAATACAACACACACACACACACACACACACACACATATACACACACATACATGCAAACATACACACACACTTATTATTTATTTATTTATTTATTTATTTATTTATTTATTTTAAAAAAATACATCAAAATCATAGCACTTTCTTTTTCCTTAAATGTTATACTGATTAAAAATAAATAAGCAAATAAATAGTAAAAAAATATATATACACAAAAGACAATGTTTTATACTTTGTTTTATTAAGGTTTTTAACCATCATAAAATACAAAATGTGCGCATTTAGATTATATACACATAAATAAATAAATCATAGCACTTTGGGATTGGGATTTGGGATTTAACCGGCCACCCTTTCACCACCACTATCATTATTCTACTACTAGAGAATCCACTGACCCACTCATACCAGCGCAACACCCCCCGCCCCACAGGTCAGTCCTGTAGGGCGCTGAGCACTGAAGAGAACAGGGTGGAAGGAGGCTGATAAACAAAGCATGCAGAGAAGCAGATGGAACAGTCTGGAATTACAGATCTACACAGCGCTCCAGTTTGGGAAGTGGGAACAGGATATCACTGTGCATCTCTACACCTGACGAGCCTGCCTGTAGTCAGCTGAGCCCAGGCGTAAGGAGCAGTCCAAAGGCCCGAGCTTCAGAGCGGCAGCAGAGCAGATCGATTCCCCCTTCTGATGAAGGCGAGATGTCAGACGTAAGCGGCGGTTCATGCACTGCTAGGCTCCTGATGTGGGCTTGAGAGGCCAAGAGGCATCTAACTGTAATAAAAAATAAATAAAAAAAGACTGCACGGCAAGAACCCGGCCTAAAGCTCCTGCCCAGAAACCCTCAGCAGCGCTCCAATAAAAAGTTCTAATGGGCCCTGAATGACAAACTGATGGTTTCATTAGCTGGGGAGCAGCTGAATCCATCACTGTCAGTTCTAATGGAAGGAGGAAAAATTAGATTGTAAATCTAAAAGGAAAAGAACGTGGCAGATGATCAACAGTGAAGATCTGAAGCAAAACATGCCAAGCTCTAACCATCTACCAGTGGACCTGGGCTACGTTCAACGACATTAAAAAGAACCTCAGGTTTTAAAAAAAAGATTCACGAGGACCTCGGAGCAGTAGCCTGGAATTGATTCCGAACTTCTCCTTCAGTTAAATGCACTTTTTTGGGGTTTTATTTTACTGAACATAACCATAAAGCCTCCTCTTAAATTTACAACAGGAGAGCAGCAGAAGCCTTGCTCACAAGATCAGGACCGGGACCGGGACCAGGGCCGGGACCTCTGCGCACCCGAACAAGATGTTCCCAGAAAGTCAATTAAATAAATCAGAACGAAAGCAGGGATCAACTCCGTGACTCAAGGTGCTAAGCCTCTTGCGTAGGCTTTTGCGCAATACAGCGAGAAGAATTACGGGGCACGTAATGTGATCCCTATATTCTGGGCTCTGATTACACACTGAGATAATGGTGCTTTGCTAGAGGGGTAGCAACCAAGCGAATTCCATTGAAATGGGAGGGATTTCGGGGCCTGGATCTCTTCCCCTCCCCTCCCATTTAATCTCCAGTAAACAGGCAGGATTACAGGACGTGGACACAAATACCCTCACCCAAACAAAACCAGCGTGGAGAAGAGCTGCAGGAGCCCCTGAGAAAACAGCTTTGCTACTGTGTAGCGGTGATGAGGCGATGGGAGGCGAGGGGAGAAGGATCACGGGAAAGAAGGGAGACGGACAGAAAATAAAATGTGAACCCCCAAAAAACAATAAAAGCTACAGAACAGATCGCAGTGAGAGATAATGAAACAGGAAGGGAACAAAAAAAAAAATATAGAGGGGAATGGAAACTGAAGAAGTGCTGACATGTCGGATAAGAGTTCGAGCTGCTCCTCTGAGAGCATTGTTCCACACAAAGCGTGGAGAGGGGAACGTGGAGTCCAGAGTGAGCCCCACTGCGGGCCAGACGAGATAAGAGTCTTGAAAGGAAGAGCATCAATCTCTGCTGGACCGCGGAGCTCGGCACCACAGCGAGCCAAGATGGAGATATGGAAATCATGTCAAATCAGACCACCATCGCATCAACAACACGCTCAGCTGCTTCAAGACGTCCGGGAGGCTACGCATATGGCAGCCGTGTGTCGGGCCCTAAAAGACGGCAACAAAGCTCGGGAGACGGCGGCTCTGCACTTCGGAAATAGGATGGAAAACTGGGGCTTTTACAGGAGTTTCTGTAATAAAAACACACAATTAAGCCATATTGCTCATGTGCTGCATTAAAAGACCCTATCAGATTATGTGTGGGGGGAGGGGGGTGCTCAGAACCTACATTTCCTAAAGGGGCTCTTCCAAAATGAAGAGCGAGCCTGAGCAAGGCCTTGGTAAACTTCTTGTAGAGCCCATGTTCATCCAGCTTTGTTGGTACTTTACAGCATGCGGTCCTATTCTATTAGTCCTGAAATTGACCAAAGTTGCATAGCGCCCCCTGCAGTACCACAGCACTCATTCAGTAGAAGTAGAAGTATACAAAAGGTGTTGACCATTGAATGTCAGCTGTCGAACGTCGCCAGGCTATTGGCAAGGCCATTGATGCTCCCCAGTGTTGGCCCTACTAGATCGGTCAGCACTGTTTTAGCCAAGAGAACTGCAGTGGCACCATTCATGTTTCGCAAAAAGGCCTTCAAATGCTGGCATGTCAGCGGGTCAGGAGAAATGAAAAGATGGCCTAACTACCTCGCTGTGTAACGGTGACCTTTGTCTGGGTCAGAAAGGAGGTCCCAAAAGCTCTAGAGCTCAGAACGAGAGTTCGCCCAGCCCCATGGTTGCCTAAGCTCAAACATCCACCAGTAGAGCTGAAACCGACTAGATCATAGCGGCACCTGCAGTAACGGGGTGCTACTGGCACCTTGCCTAATGCCAGGCGTGGGCTAGAGGGGTACAAAGCCCCCAGCATTAACTGTGGAGGAGTGGAAGAACAATGTTCTCTGGAATGAATGCTTTGGGAGGAGTTGGGGAGTTGCATCCAACAGCCTGACCTCCCTATCGCTGTTGTGGCTGAACACAATTAAATCCTTATGGCAATGCTCCAAAATCCAGTAGCAGAAAGCCTTCCCTGGACAGCGCTCCAACAAAAGCAGGATAAGCGCTCTCATTATATCGGAAGAACGATCGAACAATTCACGAGCAGGTGTCCCAATACTTTTGTCCATTTAAGCGGCTACACTCTCAGCCCGTTCCATGCCCGTATCGTGCAGCCCTGCTGCAAAACATTACGAGAATGACTTCGCAAAGCGTGTTCCTCATGTTATGACTGCTAACCTCATCAACCAAATGCAGCTGTGGCTCAAAAATGTGTGCAAGGCCAAGTCTGAGAGGGAGTGCTCTGCCTGGAGACTCGCAGTGCAACGAGAAGGAATGCAGGGAATGCAGAGGAGCCAGATATTTATGGGCAAAGTTGAAATCCTTTCGCAAAGAGGCCTTAAGATGTAGCCAAGAGACTACGGTAATGCTAGCCTGTCAGCGCTAGCCTCCGACGCCGTCTAAAAGCAGAGCCGTGTCAGAAGAAAAGAGAAGGCGGCCTAATTACCTCCCTGTGTACCTTTGACTCATCCTCTTGGGTCAGACAGAAGGCCCAAATAGCACTAGAGCTCGGAACGGGAGCTCGGCCGGCCCCCTGGTTCCCACACAAATTAGCGCCATTATCTACAATTAGCCTATGCCTAGCCTCACGTCTACCATTAGACGTGGCTCTACCTAAAAATCTGCTCTGCAATCTTCGGGAGGGCACGTCTTTCTGCTAAAGTTTAACCGGTACGCAGATCTGAGAGAACGTGAAGCAGATAAGACGGAATCTGTGGAGAAAAGGCAAAGAAAACAAAAAGGGACAAGCAGGCTTAATGTTTCCAGAGTCAGCATGGAGCAAGCTAAATTTGTGACAGCCCCGAGGGACAATTACTGAAGCGGAGGGGCTATCCATCAACATCATGGGATGCAAAGCAGCACATGCTTTAAAATAGCCCTGCGGTTGTTTATTTAATAGTCAAATCAACGCCAAGTTCAACTTGGTACAATAAAACAAACAAACAAACAAACAAACAGCTCATACTTTTCATTTCTGCCAAATGAAAGTTTCAAGATCTCTCAGATCCGCCACCATACATGATATGAGAAGATCTAGGGTGTCCGTTACGAGCTACAGCATATACCCTTCTCCACCTGCAAAACATCAACACCACCAAAATCACATCTTCTCTATAGAGCTAAAATTTGCCTGAAGACAAAGTCGTCAGAAACCACACCCCATCTCCGCTGTAATGGAAGAGGCTGAGGTGGCAGGCTGGAGCCACACTGGCAAACAACAGATAACTAGCAGTTTCCCTTAATACCAGAGCACTGAATCTGCAGCAGACGGCCATCTGGAAACTTTTCTTTCCTCTCCTGCTCGTTCACTCCTTCCCCTCTGTCTGTCTTCTAGGGTTTCTCCTCCCTCACCTTAGCCATTCTTGTTATCCATGCTGTCAATCTTACAGCATACGACAGCCAAGGGTTCGCTACTCCAGTTGATGTTGAGTAGGTGTTAGCCACTCTTACCAACGATGGCTAGAGGTTCGCCACTCCAGCCGGAGTCGCCTAGGGGTTCGCCACTCCAGCCGGAGACGCCTAGGGGTTCGCCACTCCAGCCGGAGACGCCTAGGGGTTCGCCACTCCAGCCGGAGACGCCTAGGGGTTCGCCACTCCAGCCGGAGACGCCTAGGGGTTCGCCACTCCAGCCGGAGACGCCTAGGGGTTCGCCACTCCAGCCGGAGTCGCCTAGGGGTTCGCCACTCCAGCCGGAGTCGCCTAGGGGTTCGCCACTCCAGCCGGAGTCGCCTAGGGGTTCGCCACTCCAGTTGATGTTGAGTAGGTGTTAGCCACTCTTACCAACGATGGCTAGAGGTTCACTACTCCAGCACAAGTCGCCTAGGGGTTTGCTACTCCAGTTGACAATGAATAAGTGTTAACCACTCTTACCAACGATGGCTAGGGGTTCGCTACTCTAGCTAACATCGGCTAGGGGGCTTTGCTACTCCAGTTGACGTTGGTTGCACATACAGACCAGCATTAGTACAAAGAGAACACTTAAAAGAAAACTTGAAAACAACAAATCTGAACCACTCAGCACCTCACGCTAGGTTCCAGGCAATGGTGCGACAAGTCTGAGCGAGCACTTCTGCTAACTCTCAGAATTGCAGATTAATACACATGTACTCCGCACCACAGGTGATCCTTGAAACCACTAACCTCTCGCTCTGCGCTTAACCAAGATTACACTGCAAAATAGAGTCCAGGTGTGCATGAACGATGACCAATTAGGGCCATTTCTCAACACAGCAGCTGTGGCGGGAATGGCCCGATGCCATGCTAACCCCGGGAACGCTTAATGACTTGTAACAGCACATTTTCTCCGAAATGCAGGTCCATTAGCATTTCTCCTCCTGCAAACGAACCCCCAGAAGATTTGGTGCAAATTTACGAGAAGGACCGCAGAGGAGGCGGCAGCAGCTGCACGCTACCTTCCCTGGGGATGGAGCAAGGAGAACACACACACACACACACACACACACACACACACACACACACACACACACACCGGTCACTGTGCTTTACAGCCAGCACCTCTCCAGCAGAGCCAGCGGCTCCATCCAGCTCGGCCCTGTCCGGGCTGCCTTATGCCAGGGCCGGTCAGCTTTATGGAGCGCATCAGTACGTAAAAAGTTATGGGTCTTGTAGCAGAGCAGAGCACTTCCAGAGACGGACGAGAGACCACAAGTCAGCGGAGGTCTTCAATTACTACATTCTGGACCCTGTACAACTGCAACATTCTGGAGGCCTTATCTACAAAAGGTCCATTGTAATCAATTAAAGGTGGATCGATGCGCCGCCCAGCACAGTCCTCAGTGTCTGCACTGGTCAACTGACTGCTGCACTGGAGAATGTCTGCTGGTCAATCATTCACCCAAACAAAATGAGCTGGAAAGCTCTTAACATACCAACCCACCCCCCAACCCCCCCCCCCCCCCTCCCGCTCCCGCTCCACTTTAGGAAGGAACAGTAGGAATAGTTGGGGGCAATCACAACCGAATCAAAAGGCCAAGACAGCTCCCTTTTTCTCTCTGGAAAAAGACCCCAAACACTTGACCATTCATGGTTACTATAGAAACAGACAGGGTGCGCATCAAATTTGACAACTTGGTTATAACTGCAGCAAATCAGCCCAGCTGATAACAGTGTCCAACCAGACGCGGGCGTGTAAACTGTCTGCTACACTCTAGCTTCTGCTTTCACAGAGCTGAGAGCCGTGCGATGGGCGGTGGTGCTGCGGGAAACTGGACTCTCACGGTCAGAAACCAGGGGATTCACTTGACCCACTGAGGTTTGGGAACGCTGGGCGGAATTTCGGCTACTGTGAATAGAAATCTGCTAAAAGTATCAAGTCAAAGGTGAAGCATTCTGCTACATTATAAGCAAGATTAGGGGATTTTTTTCGGTTTTGTTTACGATTTTAAAGCGAAATTTGAAAAGTAGCCCCACGCAAAAGTTCGGCAATTCAGGAGATTTGAGTGCTCAGATACGTTTTAAAGAGATCTCAGACCTTAATGAGCTTGTTAGCGCTATAGCTTGTTCACGATCATCCTTGAGAAAGACACAGCCATACTCTGACCCCTCAAACCTCATCCCAGCAATCAGCAGCCATGGGCTTCTTTAAGCAGCGGCCTAGCACTCTTAACGTCAAAATAACCGATAGCTACAAAGCAGGTTGCAAGGTAGCGGTAACGTCCGTTTGGGATGTAAATAAGACCTGGCAGCTTAGAGGAAAGGTGTCAAGGTCTTGAAGGCCAAGAAAACTTAGAATTACACAAACCTCCATCCCAAAAAACTGCAAACCGCTGTTTGAGCGCAAAAGATCTACAGGAAGAGCAGCGGTGCACTGTTCTACTGTGCAGCGATATTTGCACAAATTACATTCACTAAAGAATCAGCATGTCAGACAATAACCTTCCCAGCGTCCTCACCGTGAAACTCTGTCATAGAAGCATCCAGAACCAGACTGGTGCTTAATTTTAGAACGTTTAAACGGCACTGTTCGTTCACGTTAAGCGAAGCCATGTCTGGTGGGAAAAGGTGCAGAACTTCATTACGAGAATACCTCTTCTACTGTTAAGTACAGGGTGGACGGATCAAGCCTACGAAGGAACAGTGCATTCAATTAAAAAAAAATTCCAGCATTTTCTCAGACGAAGACCAACAGAGGGCGGCTCCTACAGCAGGGTAATGGGCCTAAACGCAACTGTGGACAGACGTCTAAAGAACGGCGCATGCAAAACAGCCCAAGAATCCCACAGATCCCACAAACTAGAAGCCTCTTAAAAGAAAGAGTGGGCGAAAACCAGCCAGACAGAAACGAAAGGCTCTTAGCTTCTCCGAAAACTGTTAACAAGCTGCGGTTCTCGCCAAAGGCCAGTTACTAACATTTG
Source organism: Salminus brasiliensis (assembly GCF_030463535.1). NCBI lineage: Eukaryota > Metazoa > Chordata > Actinopteri > Characiformes > Bryconidae > Salminus > Salminus brasiliensis. Next base: position 33,684,431 of record NC_132894.1, read on the forward strand.
CATTAGTGAGTACTGACCCGGAAGGATGCCTGAACCTTTGCTTCGGGCCCTTTTCCTTTTTCGTTATTTTGACACTGTAAAAGATGCCAATGCGAAAAAAAGTCTTGCTTAAAATATTAAATATTTAAAGTCACGTCTTTTGGAATTTGGGCCGTCTTTTATTCGCTTAGCTATTCAGAGTAGAAGAACCTTTGATTGGGGAGGGGGGTTCCCAAACCCCAAATGCCACTGTACATACATTATTCGGCATCCTGCAACTGCAGCCAAGCGGCCATGGAGAAAAGGCTCTGTTACAAGCTTGCCGGACGTTACGTAAAACCTTAGGTCTGCACTTCCGAAGAGTAAATTACAACTTCTGGCACCATTAGCAATGTTCTACTTCTTATAGTTGAGAAACCCACAACGGTTTACAATCCTGGCGCTGTTGCAATTGACCTACATTCAGACTTTGTGTGCATGGGAAGCGAAACCAAGAGATATTTCTCCAAGAGAACTTTCCGGAATGGGCTATTATTTTAGTATTATACATTTATTCATATGGTAATACTACATTTTGTGTTCAGATTTTTTATTTTTTTATAAATAATTAAATAAGTCAGGTCATTAAAACATGAGGTCCATCTGCCCAGAACCAAAATTAGTGGATGGATAGAGGACAGACAGATGGACATGGTGATTACTGTGTATTAGCTCCAAGTGTTGCACTCTTAAACACGGCTCAGTAGCTCTCTCGCACACAAAGAATAAAAGAGAAATAACTGAACTAGGTCATTATCTCTCTCCCGGTCAGAAACCAGGGGGTTCAATTGACCCACTGAGGTTTGGGAACGCTGGGCGGAATTTCGGCTACTGTGAATAGAAATCTGCTAAGGTGATGACCAGGCAAATTTCAAAGCTTTAGCTTTTTTGGACACCACAGCTTTGGACACAGCCATACTCTGAACCCCCCTAAAACCCAGTCCCAGCAATCAGCAGCCATGGGCTTCTCTAGGCAGCTGCCTAGCGCTCTGAACGTCAAAACAACCGACAGCTACAAAGCAGAGGACGACTATATACGTCATCATAATTGTTTGCGATACATAATATTTATCACGATACAGTAAATTAATCAATATCGTCAGATTCTACTAATCAGATCCTCACTCATAATGAATACAGTCATTTATCCTCGACATCTGCTGCTCTTCATCTAATTAACCCAGTCTCTTGTTAGCACTATTCTTGCTCACGATCATCGTTAAGAAAGACCAGGTGATGACCAGGCAAATCTGACCGATAGCTACAAAGCAGAGGACGACTATATATGTCATTATGTGTCATAATAGAACAGCTAAACCAATTTAGGACACGGGGCGGGAAAAATAAATTTAAAAATAAATAAATAAATAAATAAAAATCAATCAAATCAGCAAAGAGCTTCAGCTTCGATTCAACTCCACTGCCTTTATCAACTGTGCATATTTAAAATCAGAAGCGCACAGCCTTTCTGTCGGGAGCAGTGGAAAGCCCCGCGTTGACGAGCCAAAGCTGATGCAGCACAGCAGCGCGAGGAGCACTCAATTTAACTCAACTTATAGCTGCTGAAAGCAAAGATAGACTATCTGAAACCATTTGTCTTGTTTAAGCTCAGAAGACCTCGTTTAACCCAGACGACATCTGACCTGCACATACGTTAAGTAGTCTCGGGCTGATGACTGCCTTTAGAGGTGGGCTTAATGACCATTTTAGTAGACTGTGGATGTGGCCAGTACTTAAACGATGACCAGCTGCGCTGCTCGGGTTCCATTATTAATGTATAAATGTATAAATAATGATCCAGTGTATAAATAATAAACCAGCCTCACAGTTTAGATCAGACGAGCTGCTGTTTAATCTGATCAGTAAAATCCCTTTTTTTAAGCATCAGTTTCTATAGTCGGACGTTCTGGACTGACTGATTTAGTTGAGACTTTTCTTAAAATGACCGTTTTTGTTGTTGCTTTTTTGGACACTACAACACAGCTTTGGACACAGCCATACTCTGACCCCTCAAACCTCGTCCCAGCAATCAGCAGCCATGGGCTTCTCTAAGCAGCGGCCTAGCGCTCTTAATGTCAAAACAACCGATAGCTACAAAGCAGAGGATGACATATATATATATATATATATATATATCACACACACACACACACACACACACATATACACACACGTCATCATGTCATTATAGAACAGCTAAACCGTTACCATTTGTTATAAGAGAGGAACTAGGGCTGGGCAATACGGTAAAAAATACTATATCACGATATTTAACGATTTTTTTGGCGATACACGATATTTATCACGATACAGTAAAGTAATCAGTAGCGACAGATTCTTAAATACTACTATTCAGATCCTCTCCCGTACCGAATCCAGTGATTTCTACTCTATAACATCTGCTGCTCTTCGTCTAATTAACCCAGTCTAATCACACTGCTAGTAATGAAACCTGCAGCTGATCAGTGTTTATTAAGCAGTAATAACAGTCTCCTCCATATGATTAGAAAAGCTTATTATTTGTTACAATACCAAAATTTATCACGATACGATAAAATATCGTGATATTGCCCAGCTCTGAGCCTCACAGTTTAGATCAGACGAGCTGCTGATTAATCTGATCAGTAAAATCCCTTTATTTTAGTATCAGTTTCTATAATCAGACATTCTGGACTGACTTAATTAGTTTAGTCGAGACCTTTCTTAAAATGACTTTTATAGTGTTTAATATCGTATAATTCAGTCTGACTCTCCTCCCTGACCAATCAGCTTCTTACCCTTCAAAGGAAGTCAAGGTAGTGATTTTACCCAAATTAATTCGGATAAAAACATAGATCAGCAAAAACAAAAATGGAGATACAAGTTTTGTTCCGGCAGCGACGACAACCTAACACACACACACACACACACACCCTAGACATGACCTTTTGGTGTGGGAGGCATATCAAACAGTTTAACCACAAAATACAAATGAAGGTCACTTGAAGGTCAAACGCCTTTGCTACATCAGATACTATTCTTCATTCCATCCACATGCTGTAATGACCACGAAACACGCCGCTCCCGTCTCGCTGGGTCAGCAGCATCCAGATTACGCATCGGTAAACACTACAAAAACAGTTGCATTGTGGGATGAAACCACCCCCCCACCCCCCCCAACAACAACAGTATGCTGGATCATGATGGATCACTCCATAAACACGTTTCTGATGAACGGCGCTAAACGTGTCTGCAAACTACAGAATGGAGACGTCAGCGTCCAGTTTGTTCATCCTGCCGTCGCTCCCTGAGCCGCGATCTCTGTGGGAAAAGGGTTTTTCCCACAGAATAAATAAATAAATAAAAAAAAAATAAATAAAAAATTCGTTATGACCACAGGCAATTAAATTTCTCTCAGTGTGAAAACTGTGAAAGGAGCTGAAGGAGAGCGTTTAATGAATCCAAGCCCCCTGCCACACATGCAAGATTATCACCTGCCCACCAGACATGAAAGGCACCAAGACCAAACGTGACATTTCAGAGAAAAGGTGAACAGAGCTTTAAAAAAAAAAAAAAAAAAATTACACATGCAGGCCTTGAGGATGGATAACGGCCTCGGAGATATGAGGAACCGGCAGCACATCCAAATATGACCATTCAGAAGAGCACAAAGCATCTTCTATGTATTTGTCGGAATGGGAAATCGTACCATTTGTTATAAGGGAGAGGAACTAGGGCTGGGCGATATGGTAAAAAAATACTATATCACGATATTTAATCACAATATTTAATCACAACTTTTTTTTCACGATACACAATATTTATCACGATACAGTAAATTAATCAGTAGCTGCAGATTCTTAAAAACTACTATTCAGATCCTCTCCCGTACCGAATCCAGTGATTTCTACTCTATAACATCTGCTGCTCTTCAGCTAATTAACCCAGTCTAATCCCACTGCTAGTAATGAAACCTGCAGCTGATCAGTGTTTATTAAGCAGTAATAACAGTCTCCTCCGTATGATTAGAAAAGCTTATTATCTATCACGATACCAAAATTTATCTTGATACGATAAAATATCGTGATATTGCCCAGCTCTGAGAGGACGCGGCGAGGGCAGATCATTTCCTGGATGCCACTAAAAACAAACAACTCCTCGGGCGGCAGCTTCCCAGGCATGAAAAATCATTAGCGTCTGTAAAGCCGAACCTTCATTCCAGACCTGGTCAGGGAAGCCCTGTGCAATGATTTCCTCCCATCAGTGAAATATGGCGAAGAGCAGGACGGTGTAATTTTTGGGTAATGGGACAATCCGTCTGACAGCAGAAAGCATTATTAATCAAACTTTTTTTTTTTAGTTTCAGCTGCAGATAAGCAACTGTGCCCAGAAAGTGCTGCACTTTAAACAGAGGGTGCACAAAAAGATGGATGGGGCGAGGGAGCTCACTGGAAAGTTAATCTTTACTTTTTCCGAGGGCCGGCGCGAGACGCAGAGCCACTTCTGCCGAGCCACCCCATTAACCGGCGGCCGTGCGTCAGCAAGTTAACAAGCTGCACCAAGGGCCACCGCTGACCTCCATGCTGAGGGCTCACCACGCAGGCTTTACTGTGCATCGGTGGCACATCTCAGCAGCACCCGTTTCAGGAGATGCGTTTTCAGTCTCTGCTGTAAAAGGACACAGCATATAATATTACTGGCTCCTCGTCGGTTTCCCCTTTCAGAGTGGTACAGAATTCAGGCACACAGAGTCCTTGCTGAAGGGGGGGGGGGGGGTGATTGAGGGTAGAGCTGGGCGATACGACTCGAGCTGCTCAGGTGTTTAAGTTCTCCTCCATGTTGCTCCACAAGACCTCTGAAGGCATCCTGTGCCACCTGACCTGTGACCAAGGCTGTCCATAATCGGCCCAGTAAGTTCAAGTGAAGTGGGGCTGTGAGTGTCAGATCCTGTTTGGCCTAACCTGGAGCACGTTTTGTAGGTACTGACCACCGCAAAATGGTCACTACGAATGTAGTGGATAGGCAAATGCATGTTTTGTGTCTGAAAGTTGCTTCTCAGTTTTAACTATAGAGTCAATATAACAGCAAAAGGTCAGGCCATTAAAAAAGGACTTGGGTGATGTTCATTATTGATTAGCTACTGCAGCCCTGAAGAGACTAGAGAAATGGACATTATCTACATTATCATGTCTTGGCTGATCTTCTATGTTTGGGGTAGGGTTGCAACAGTATGAAATTTTCACAGTATGATCCTCATCATTTCAGGGGGAAATAAATAAATAAATAAATAAATAAATAAATAAATAAATAAATAAATAAAAATAATAATAGTAATTACGTTTTCCAATATCACAGTAGAAGGTGTTCACAATGCTTACTTAATAATAATAATAATAATAATACATTGACCCTTAATGGAATTTGATGAACAAAATTTACTATAGTTAAAACAATTTATTAAATAAAATATGTAAAATGTCAACATACCTAAATCTGTTAAACCGCTGTAATCCTAGTGTGGGACAATGTGAAAAAAATATTTTTGTTGTTGAAGCGCCTCTTTAAATAAACTATCATGGTCCCAAATATTTCACATTAGCCGGATTCTAAAATTCCTCTGAGTCAACAAAACTTGAAGTCACAGGACGTGGCCGGAACAGCTCCCTCCAAGCAGCTTGGGGTGAAGCGTTTGGCCGGAGGGCGAAACAGCAGTGGACAGAAGGCCACTTGAGCTTTCAAGGAGCACCCAGAGCATGGCTTGTTTAAAAAAGGCCAAATGCTACACTCTCAGAACCAGACTGGATCACATCCAGAACCGACCAACCATCAACACCACGCCGAGCACAATAGTTTGAATAGGTAATCCAGATGCAAAACGCGCCACATCACAATGACATGAGGCAAGATGCCATTAAAATAAGGTCAGGGGACCTTAAGACTAAGGTGTGCACAAACACGTGCTGGTCAAAACTTCAAGGCCTTCTGGCTACAGACAGATCAGATGAACAACAATCGGTTCAGCGGGCTCTAAACACGCTCACTGGATCCTGTCGGAAACCTCAAAACACTTAAACCGTCTGAAAGTACAGCAGCCTCCCCTTTTCCAGCATTGAGAGTTATTTTCAGCGAGCGGCGAGAAGAACGCCTGAAGTGTGGACTTCCAGCTGCATGAACATAAGCAGAGAGAGAAAGAGAGCGAGCCATCAAAGAATGTGGACGGTTACATAAGCGGTCCTACATTAAAAACAGCCTGTTAAAGACAGAACTGGCTTCCCCCAGTATTTTTATTATTTATTTATTTTTTTCTCCCAATATGTTACCTAGGAGGATAAGGTCTATAAGACCTATCCATCGCCAAAGCCACACTGCCGGGCAGCGCCCACACTCTGAGGAAGGTCGCCAGCTCTACCACACCAGCTAACAGTCACCTGTCGCAGGCAAGGCAACACTGCTTTAAGAGTGATGAGGGGAGAGGGAGAGAGAGAGAGAGAGAGAGAGAGAGAGAGAGAGAGAGAGAGAGAGACAGACAGACAGACTACCCACCCACAGCCAATTGTGCTCTCCCAGACTCCGTCCACTGATGGCAAAGCAGCATGGTTCGGAATTTAGTCGCGACCCCCGGATCACAGTGACCGTGAATTCAACCGAAAAAACAACAACAACAACAAGAAGCAAGTCCAGCAGTGCTTAAAAGGTATGAGCTTGAATGGTCACTCATGTGTCCCATTCATGAAAAATGAGTCATTTTTAAAAACCTGACGCTGCCGTCCAGGAGAGCTCCAGGCCGAGGCAGCCGGCGGTGACATTATTATGCAACGGTTGAGTCAAAGGCGAATTCATTTGCTTTTTCCTTCCAGCATTTGGACCCATTCCCGAAAGAGCAGGCTTGATATGACATATGATTAGGGTTCGCTCGAGCCTCAGGGGGAAGGCTGAAGCTCATCTCGAGTGCAGATGTGTAAAAGTGAAGAGAAAGTGACATCTTAAGACAATTCAAACTGCAGAGCTGGAATAATGGGCTCACACATGTGCTGATGTCATTTTCACTTCATGAATTTACATGAGTAATGAAGTCAGCTGAAGATGTAAGGCGGGCCTCCAAAACCACACCAAAGCCACAGTCAAAAGAGCCCGGAGCCAAAGCCCAAGTAAAACTCTGTGGAATCGGATTTACACTTCAATAATAAGTAAAGGTCAACCTCAAGCAATATGGGGAGAACATGAAGCACGACGGCAGGTGATCAATACTGTTTTGTAGCAGAATTAGGGAGACCGGATTCCCAGCCCCTGTCCCGACTCAGAAACCAGCATTAGCAGCACACACACCAACCAGTCAGGACATTAAAACCACCAGTACTCTGACCCATCGAGGCATGGTCTCCACAAGACCTCTAAAAGTTGATACCTGTGGTATCTGGAACCAAGACAAATGCTAACAGCATGTGGGGTGAGGCCTCCATTAGCATCAGTGCGTCTGGAGCGCCCATGACCCAATATTGCCCATCCTTGGAGCTCTTTTCATAGCCACTGACCACTGCATACCAGGAACCACTCAAAAAGACCTGCCTGATTTTTTGTAGATGTTCTGACCCAGTTGTCTCAATCTGCCTCTTGTCAAAGTATCTTACGCTTAGTCATTTTTTCTGCTTTAATATTTAGGATTAAAATGATTTAAAACCACCCACTGCTTCATATTTAGGAGAACCATTAATGATCTCAGGTTCTAGATAAGCTTGCACTCAATCTGTAGGTGCGAATTGTAAATATTGGTGAATAAATCTCAAAATCACGTCATATTTTGTTTTAAAAATAAAAAAAAAAATCATTTCCACCAGATTTCCCCAGATTTGAGGCTCCAATTGGCTCACCACTATGGCCCAGGCCTGATGCCACTTTGCCATCAGCAGCCAGAGTCGGATAGACCAAAACTGCCCCCCCCCCAAGTGGGTACATGGTGCTCTCTCCCCTAATCACTCTTTTTAATAAATAAATAAATAAATAAATAAATAAGGCACAGGTGTCTATTAGCTAGTGCAGAGGTTAGCCGTACCATAACCTCTTGACTTATACCTTGGCCCTACCTGACACTCCTTCATACTTCTCACCGGATGGAATTCCCCTTAGGACTCCAACCCCAGCCTAAAGACCAATGCCTGTCCACAGCCGCCTCAGAGCTTCAAATTAGCCCACAAACACAATCTTAGTCATAACATGCGTAAAAAAGATTCACCAAAAACTTGCTGACGCTAAATTCTAGAGGACAACACCCACTTTCTTCCCCTTACACGTGGAAAATGTGAGCAGAAGACCTACTTTCAAACACATGGACACTGCTGGCAAAGCCATTCTAATGGAAGCTGGAGCCAGTCCTGTTCCACACAGTCAAAACAGTACAGAAGATTCCAGCAGACCATCATGTCGGGTCTTATCTGAGACATAACTCCTGTCCTGTCCTTGATACAGCATGTGCAGGGTCAGATGAGAACTACACACTCGCAGCCCTCCCTGTTCTAATGGCATGCCCGTGAGGCTGAAGACGAAGGCCTATAAGTGGACGGCAGTCAGAAGCTCACTTCGCTGCTTTGCATCTGCTTCCTTCAGCACTGCTCCCATCATTTCCCTGGCAAATTAGAGCAAGAACAAAACTGGTCTGGTGTCAGTCACATGGGCCGGCAGGGACAGGGCTTAATGAGACCCTTTTCTCTTTTTTTTTTGAATGCTTTCCATTTATAATGAGGAGGCTCCTATTTCAGGCTTGCGCTATAAAACTCCATAGGCTCCCCTACAGGGACTCCATCCAGCCTACAGAGACAGTAATGGTCACTGACAGCAGAATCAGAACACGCCAAGCCTTAACAGGCCAAGCTTAAACGGCCTTCCACGGTTATGGTAACTTTTTTTTTTCCCACCTCGAGACATTTAACAGGGGATTCCACAGATTTTTCACATTTTCCGAATAATTAATATGAACTCATTCAGAGAGGTTGGGTGTGAAAGGCTCTGTTTATGAGAAAGTTAGTGGAACATTTAACGCCTCCGTCACAGACAGTTACGATCTTACGATCAATAGTCCTTTTTTTTTAGCACCATTTCATCATTTCCAACATCACTCATAGGGCCAGCTTAGGACCAAAGTACCTATTCTTTATAAAAAAAAATTAAAATAAATAAATAAATAAAAAAGGGGCATAAAATGACCTCCGTTATGTTTCCTGACCATTTCATGGGACCCTGCCTGGTGAAGGACTCAAGTCTTGCCCTCCGAGCTTTAAGACGGAGACCACATATTTACTAGTTTTAAAATTTGAAGGGCCCAGGCTTGTGATTAACACCAAGGAAGCAATGGCAGGGATGCTGGGCGAGTCCGCTGATGTAGCGATGCAGGGCTCGGCCAACGGTCGACGGGGTAGAGATGCTGGGCGAGGTCGACAGGGTGGCAATGCTGGGCGAGGTCGGCTGGGCAATGAGTCCGACAGGGTATCGAGGCCGACGGTCGACAGGGTAGCAAAGCTGGGCAAGGCTGGAGAAGTAGCGATGCTAATGCAGCGTTAGTGATTGAGTGCTAGGCAGGCGGTAAATGGGGTATCAAGGCCGGCGGTCGACAGAGTAGCAATGCTGGGCGAGGCCGGAGAAGTAGCAATGCTGGGCGAGGCCGGAGAAGTAGCAATGGTAACGCGGCATTAGTGATGCAGTGCTAGGCAGGCAGTAAACGGGGTAGCGAGGCCGGAGGTCGACAGAGTAGCAATGCTGGGCGAGGCCGGAGAAGTAGCAATGCTGGGCGAGGCCGGAGAAGTAGCAATGGTAACGTGGCATTAGTGATGCAGTGCTAGGCATGCAGTAAACGGGGTAGCGAGGCCGGAGGTCGACAGAGTAGCAATGCTGGGCGAGGCCGGAGAAGTAGCAATGCTGGGCGAGGCCAGAGAAGTAGCAATGCTGGGCGAGGCCAGAGAAGTAGCAATGCTGGGCGAGGCCAGAGAAGTAGCAATGGTAACGCGGCATTAGTGATGCAGTGCTAGGCAGGCAGTAAACGGGGTAGCGAGGCCGGAGGTCGACAGGGTGGCAATGCTGGCTGAGGCTGGCTGTCGATGGGATAGCGGTGCTGGGCGAGGCCAGAGAAGTAGCAATGCTGGGCGAGGCCAGAGAAGTAGCAATGGTAACGCGGCATTAGCGATGCAGTGCTAGGCAGGCTGTAAACGGGGTAGCGAGGCCGGAGGTCGACAGGGTGGCAATGCTGGCCGAGGCTGGCTGTCGGCGGGATAGTGGTGCTGGGCAAAGCCGCAGAAGAAGCGATGCTAACGTGGCGTTAGCGATGCAGGGCCGAAGCAGCGATGCTTATGCACAGGTTCCGTCACTAAGCAAGGAGACACAACCTCACCTTACCAAAGATCATATCTCCTCTCGGCAACAAAGATTCTTACTAGCTCTTGTGGTCCTCAGACCGCCAGTACGAGAAAACGTCTTCTTACACGTGTCTCTCAACAAAGTCTGTCACTCAGCCGATCAGTCAGCCTCAGACACTGCCTCCTCTAGACTAAAAAGAACAGCTAGATTTGAGCTGTAGACACTGAGACCCAGGGTCCCATCACAAACACTGAAGAAAATGAGAATTCTGAGAGAATTCTCCCTTTAAGGCTGAAAGGATCTCACAGGGTCACATGTGCTCATCAACCCTTAGATTAAAAAAAAATAAATAAAAAAACAAAAAAACAAAAAAAAAAACACAAGAGTGAGGAAAATGTTCTGCGGTGGTTCAGGCATCAACACAAGCTCCTTCACATGCACTTGTTTTGCATGGGGAGCTGGAATATGACTCAAACTCCACAAGAGAGGGAGTGCGAGGCCAGTGAGACACAAATCCTACACACCTAACCCAGATGTTACGCAAGCGTGTGGGAGTTTCAGCAAATTGTTTGCTTCTGTGGTTCCCATGGAGGCCAATATTACGTGATAAAAATCACGTTAGGATTGAATTTGGTCATTCAGCCTCTCCGGAGGGAGACGGTTATCTCGTGTTTTCTAAGCGGTCTAAGAGAACTATCTGCTAGTTTGTAAGAACAGAGATTTGGTGGGACAACAACAACAACAACAACAGCGGATGGCTGCATGGTTTCACTCTGCGCTACGGAGAATGGAAAATGCAGGAATATTCTGATTCCATTCCCTGATATACCGTCCAAGTCTGGGAAGAGGAATGTTAAATGTTAAGGCGTTGGCATTTAGACTGGGTTTTTTGGGGGGTTTTTTTTCCTCCTGGGGGGAAAAAAGAAAAAAGAAAAGTAAGAAGAGACTTAATTCGCTGTAAAGTCAGAACAGCAGGGAGGACGAGCAGGGAAACGGGATTGAGTCACATCCGAAAGCGCTCAGCAGGGAATCTGACATGATCAATAAGCATAACCCCAGCAATCTCTTGACCTTGAGAAACCCACGCTGGCCATTCACCCATGGACACATCTGGCCTCAAGGTAGAACACATGCTTCTGCTTTTAGTAACGCTGCTCAACATCTGGAGCAACTTTTTCCCCCTTCTTAAAGACGGCTGAGATCAATTAGCATATTAGGATCTCGGCATCTGATAAACATCACAGACATTATGATGGAAAGCGAAGACCAGGTGGGACCAGGAGGCCATTGGGGAAGACGTATATTGGGGGGGTAGTTATATACTATAGGGCCAAAAGTATTGGGACACCTGGTCATTCATTGTTTCTTCTGAAACCAAGGCTATTAAAATGTCAGAATCCTTTTGAGTAACTAACATTTTTGAGCATTGCTGTGAGGACTTGACTGCATTCAGCAACAAGAGCGTTAGAGGTCAAAATATGGACGATGATGACTCCACCTCATCCTCAACTTCCCAACTAATCCCAAAAGTACTGGATGGAGCACCAACACATTTCTTCCACTGCTCCACAGCTCAACGCTATGGGGAATTATACCCCTCTAGCCCACGTCTGGCATTAGGCAGCATGGCGCCAACTAGTTCAAGTCATGAGTGTCCTATTCTATCGGCAGTACTTTTCTACAGGGACTAGACAAGCTGTGAGGGCATATGTATCAGCAATGCATTTCTAATGAACTAGATTGATAGACTAGATGATTCTGACTCTGATTCAGATTCAGAATAATGATTCTGATACATGTTTAAAAGGCCTGTATTCAGTTGTGGGTTTGGTCCCATTACCTCCATCTCTCAATACTGTTCACAAAGATCAAATGTCCAGATGTTTGAATGTAAAAAAAAAAAAAATGTATACTAAATTTTTTCACTTCTATAAATCCTATAACTCCTCCACCGACGGTACACTCATTTAACATACTGCCAAAGAACAGCCAATTTGCATTTTTAGCGAAACACACGCCCACACGAGAGAAGCCTTCAGTGCTTTATATTACAGTAACTGGTGTCAATACATGGGACGGGGGGAGGGGTTGGGCTATAAAGACATGGGCCACCTGGGCCCAAACTTTATTTTAAGCTCTGGCAACAAAATCCCCCATGGTTAGACAAGTGAATAAATAAAAGAAGGCACTGAATAATTCAACAACAGGGAATTGGGAGGAGACAATACTACCCATATCAGCAGCACACACACACACACACACACACACACACACACACACACACACACACACACACACACGGCATCATAGCTAGCAATTGAGGAGACGCTAATGGTCACGTTCAGGGGAGATAATAACATGGGTTTATACAAGGCCAGTTTTTTTTGTATTTTTTTTTTTTATATATAAAGCAGGTCCCCATATAACCCAGGCGCACGCCTCTTGCTCAGGACGTACAGAACCACACCCACAAACCAAAGCGTGCAGAGAGGAGAGCAGCTGAAACTGCTACTTTCTTTCGGGAGCGTTCCGCTGTCGCTCTAGGGTATCGGCCGCCGGGCGCTGGGCAAACACATCTTAGGTAACCCGAGCACAAACTGCATCTAAATTACAGTCATTAAAATGCAACGGCTAAGCTAAACTTTATATAGCAGAGCTTATGTAGCAGGTTTTTAAAAGGCGGCTTTAAAAAAAAAAAAAAAAAAAAAAAAAAGCCTCATCATCCAGTTTTCACACAGTTCTTATCTTCATAAATGGCTTATCTGTTCATCCAGATATGATTCAGTGATCAGAAGAAAAGAAGAGCAAGAACAACTGTGTGTGTGTGTCTGTGTGTGTGTGTCGCAACGAAGCTGTGGGTTCATTAGCGCTCTTGCTAGCAGTTATTTCAGTAGTGGAGTAATGGACTGATCTCTTTGAGGATTCATCAAGTCATCCTTATGGCCGTTTAATAAAACCAGGCTTAGGGACGTCCCGCTCCGGTTCAGTGGATCGGGATCAGAGCGGATCCAGGCATATGGATCGGGTATTGGCCATTTTAATGGCAGATCCAGTTCCGATTCTTTGTTTTAACCCCGATTTTCAGAGCGCCACCTGGTGGCCACGAGCCGCCACTACCGGACATTATTAGTGCGGACGTTCTCAGGAGGTAAATAAGACAGTTCAGAGTCTGCAGTGCGGAGCTACTTTACAGGGGAACATGAAAACGGACCACACATAATACACCCCTACAACCAAGAGCTCCCTCTTGTGAAGAAAATTTAGACTGTAGAACACTCAGTCATATTGACCTGTGGATATTGCACTTATAATTCAAATGACAAAGAAATCAATACGGCAAATCAGATCAATTACATTTGAATCCTTTTTATTTTTATACTGTATTAGATTTCAATTTGAATCATGGGAGCTCTAAAGGTAATTAGGCAAATTGTTGTAGATCAGTGTAGCTAATTAGTCCTACTTCTGCTGACCCTCAAGCTTTCCCCGACTCGACACACCTGACCCAGCTCATGAAGAGGGCTGGACGATCAGTTACATTTTACATTTATGGCCTTTAGCTGGCGCTCTTATCCAGAGCGACTTACAAGGTTACTGGTATTACAGAGACGGGTCAATGTAGTGTTGGCAGTCTTGCCCAGGGACTCTTATTGGTGTAGTGCAGCCTAGTCACCCAGACCGGGAAACGAACCCCAGTCTCCAACGTGGTGTGGTAGCTCACAGGCAGGTACAGGGGTCATCTGTTGCACCACACGAAGCACCAGTTCATAAGCTGAATCAGGCGTGTCGAGTCGAGGAACCCTCGAGACCATGCAGAGGACAGGAGGAGCAGGACTGAAAAGCACTGTAGCGGCGTCCGAAACCTGGTGCGCTATTTCGGGCTTCCGTAATTTCGTAGCTGTGTCCAAAAACGTAGTGCAGCGTTACAATCTCACATTGACTACAGTATATAGTGGACAAACAGCGAGCAATACCCATAATCCATAGCATTGTTTAGTTCGAATAATTGTGTGCAGCATCTCTGAGGAAGACCGACACCCATTTCGTGCCCGAGATCGTTCTTTAGAATAGTGCTCCATGTAGCGATCTGGTGTTTTACATGTAGGGGAGCGTATAGGGCACGGTATCGGACACGGCTCGTTTTAGAGGATTTCCAGCTCAATTCTTTCAGCTACATTCTTAAATGGCTCTTTGAGCGATGCCACAGAAGAACCGCTTTTGGTTCCATGAAGAACCATGACTGCAATAGATAGAACATTTAAGCTTGGTAAAGAACTTTCCTCACACTCCTACAAACTAAACCATGGAATTTATGGAACCAAAACAGGTTCTCCTATGGCACTGCTCAAAGGACCATCTAAAGCACCTCAATTTTACGAGTTCGGGGGAGGTGGGCCTAGCACCTGATGTTTAAAAAGCTCCTACCACTTCCATCAGAGCCTTTTTTTTTCCCCCCTCTGAATGAAATGTCCTTGCAGTCGAAAGGCAGCATTTCCCTTTTTTGGGGGGGGGGGGGATTAGAACCCATGTTGGCGTTTGCAGGTGCGTCGGCAGCACTGAACCGTGCTAATGAATCGTGCTGGTCTTCTCCGCTCTGGAACATTCCATTCCCCAAATGGGGCCGGTGGCGGTTCTGCGCCTGTCAAAGAGGAGGTCAGCCGGTCACCATGGCGACTGGTCGGAGGTCACAGTTCAGGCCCGTCGCCCTGCTGCTTGGCGATGGGGTCTGGGAGAGAGGGAGAGAGGGGCTGGGGGAACTTTTGAAGTTCTAAAACCCCGCTGCTGCTGCTGCTCCATTATGTTCCTCTCATGAGCAACAAATTGCCTCTCCTAAACTCGCATGAACTCTCCCTCGCTCTCTGCTGCCTCGGCAACTCGCCTGTAATCGATGGAGCATCCCATTTTTCTCAGAGATCGCTGACCATAAAGTGACAAATGGGCATCGGACACTGTAACCCTGATATTTTACCAGCGAGGTACTTTGATGGAGCGTTAATGTGAGCGTTTTCTTATATAAACACTTTTTTTATTTTATTTATTTATTTATTTATTTTTGAAAGCCCTATAGAGCAGACCTGCCAACAAAACCAGATGATAGATGGCTCCTCTCGAGCCAGCCCACAATTTCAGCGCGTCCATCAAGGGCAGCTTTGGTGGGAAGGGACTGAGGAGAAAGCTGTCAGCAAAATGTTATGAATGTTATGAAGAAAAAAAAAAAACAAACAAAAAAAAACAAAACACTGGTTGTAGAATCTGCACCAGCGGCACATAGCTTAGCTATTTTCAAGGCACTGTAATTGCTGGCCGTGTGGTTTTGCGCCATGTAGGAGTGAGCGAGCTTAAGGATGGCAGGGCTGGACGTCCAGCGAAACCAGAGCTGCCTGATCCCAAACACCGCAGTGGACAATCCAAACGGAGACGGCTGGCCAGGGTCCCGGTACAACATGGAGATGGGTACCGGTGAACCTGGCTGGCTGAGGCACTCCAATTATAACCTCCCCGGCTTCCTGTCCCAGACTCCGTGGTCAACTTCGCGCTTGCCAAGTCGCAGAGCTGCGGACTGAGCCGAATGCACTTCAGATGCTGAAAAAGACCCAAAAAGACCCAAAAAGCCAAGTCGCACAAGCTCTCCATGGGGCAACGAGCCCTTGGGGCTCTTTTCGGTTTCACTAAAATTCAACAACAGATTTCCTCCACAAATCCAGCGAGCTTGAACCCGAGACAACCGAGAAACCTTTCAGGCTCACCTGCCACTGCAGCTCACATTGTAAATCACCTCAAGGTCTCACCAGATCTCCAAGAAGTGAAAAAAAACCCCACAAAAACAGAAGGAAAAAAAAGCCGACCTGACAAAAGATGTTTTTGGCTGAACGAGAGCTCGAGATGCTGCTCAGAGGGAAGCAAAAACGTTCAACCACTCCAAGCTCCACGCTGAAGTTCAACCACGTCATCTGGTCTTCCAGGATCTTCTAGGTTAACTACAGTCAATACTTTAGACACACCAGTTAAACACACACACACACACACACACACACACACACACAGAGTACACTGGTGCTTTCTTCATAGCTGGCACCATCTCTAAAAGAAGATCCAAGGCAGAGTGGGGGTCAAGGAAGGTGACGAGAAGGTGGAACAAGGGGTTAGCTGTGACAGTCAGGCATCGACAAGCCAAAGTGGCAAACTGCAGATAGCAAAAACTTAAAAAGTGTGTAGCTGTAACCATGGCAACGCGAGGCTTTAAGCATCAGCAGGGCCGAGAAGTGGATAACTGGGTCAGCGGGGGCAGGCAGGCAGGCCACCACTGCATGCCTTCATACAGCGACTGGTATTTACAAGCCTTAGCTAGGGGGATTTTTTTTATTTTTTATTTTTATAAAAACCTTGTGAGAAAGATTATTTCATGCAAGACAAACAAAAAAGATGTGATCCTAAAAAAAGGAAACATCACAGAGTAACTTGAGCCAAGCACAATATCTGCACTCCTGATGTAAAAAGAACTTGAGCGAATGAGAAGAGGAGAAGGACGACTCCCATCGCAGCGAAGACCACCACCGAACACTACAACACCACCACGCATCCCTGGCATCTGGGCAGGACGGAGACAATCAAACAGCAATTTCTCCAAACAGGAAATGCCGTTCCACAATGTAACGAAGCACGATGTCGTTTCTGCATTAAGACATGGCCGGCATAGAAAGAGCTGGTTATCAACACCAGCATCCTTCAACAGCTCCCGCTGGAAATGGGGCCTACATTTTCTCCGTCCCGACAATGAGAACAAAAATCACCAAGCAAGTCAGAGTTGGCCTTTGTAACCTCTTAATGAAATGCTTGGAATTACGCCCAGCAATTTTAAGTGCATTATGAATCAGACAGCTGATGCTATCAAGGCTACAAAAATCAGACAAGCTCTCATTACCATAGAAATGACACTGGTGACGCTTTCTAAATGGTCCTTTTTGGACGGAATAAGCACTCAACAGTCTCTCAGGAACACATCATCAACAGCACGACCACGGTGAAGCCTGGGAAAACTCTCCACATATTAGGAGAAGACCTCGGAGGGGTTAGGATTAGAGGATTAGGGGTCGGTAAAGTCCGTTAAGGTAAGGTAGAGGGTTGAGATTAAGGTTAAGGTTGGGGTTAAGATTAGAGCCAGGGTGAGGGTGGGTGTTAAAAAATAAGGCCAGTCATAATTAAGGCCAGTGTTCGGACTTAGGACTAGGACTAAGCCCGCAGACCCTGTATGCAAGTCCAAGCATCAATTCTTTAGCCCATAGCTACCTACTTCAGGTTCATCACAAGTTTCATAGGGCCTAAAATTGAACCCTGTGGTACTCCACAATGTATGATACAGTAAATGGTTATCAAATAATGCAAGGGTTATAATAAAATAATAATAAAAGATTAAGGGTCAAAGATTAAAAATTAGGATTAGGGTCAAGGGGAAGGTTGGGTTTTGGGTTGAGATTAAGGTTACGGCTAGACTAAGTTGAGGTAAAGATTAAAAATTAGGATTAGGGCCAAGGGGAGGGTTGGGTTTTAGGTGTTGGGTTGAGATTAGGGTTGGGTCTAAATTTTGAGTTGAGGTAAAGATTAAAAATTAGGATTAGGGCCAGGGGGAGGGTTGGGTTTTAGGTGTTGGGTTGAGATTAGGGTTGGGTCTAAATTTTGAGTTGAGGTAAAGATTAAAAATTAGGATTAGGGCCAGGGGGAGGGTTGGGTTTTAGGTTTTGGGTTGAGATTAAGGTTAGGGCTAGATTTTGAGCTGAGGTAAAGATTACATTTAGGATTGGGGCCAGGGGAGGGTTGGCTTTTGGGTTGAGATTAAGGTTAGGTCTAAATTTTGAGTTGAGGTAAAATACTAAAAACTGGGATTATGGCCAGGGGAAGGGTTCAGTTTTAGGTGTTGGGTTGAGATTAAGGTTAGGGCTAGATTTTGAGTTGAGGTAAAGATTAAATGTTAGGATTAGGGCCAGGGGGAGGGTTGGGTTTTGGGTTGAGCTTCTTAACAGTACGTCCTTAAGATATCTACTTCAGATGCTTCCCTACTGCTAATTCACTGCTAGTACTGATAGTAAGAGTCTATTGATCATCTACTAAAGGACCATTTAAAATGCTACCACCTTAAAAAAGGAAGAAAACCATGTACCATCCGGCCTTCCTCAGGCTACTCCCACACCGTGATTGTGAGCAACGTGCCCTCAGGCTATGCTTAATTATTTAAATTCTGATAGGCTACTCTTCCAAGTCACGACCTCCCGCAGCCACAAATATACACAAACACGTGCCTGAACTTGCAGATGCTTGTAATTCCATGTCTGAGGTGCGTTACAGAAACAGGGCAGATGTTCTTGCACTTAAGAAGGCCGAGGGCTGAATCTGAGGGGGTTCAGGTTTCATTCCAGGAAAGGTGGACCATGACAAAAAGACAAGCGACCAGCACCAACCTGGAGGAGTTATTCAATCTGCCAGCTCAGTCTATGGATAGCACGGTCATCCCAAACAGGACAATGAACTTCCTTCCACCTGGACGACTGACCTCCCTGTCACAATGGGACAGGGCATCTGTTGCGCCCAATATTAGGAGATATTTTTAACCAGCCGAGAGTCGGCTGAAGTGTTCGCCTTTCTCTCAAGGTTTGGACCAATTACGTCCTTCCTGTAAACTTTCCCGATGATTTATCTTCGTGACAGACAGCAGGTTAGAGCACGTACTCAGGCCAGAACTTGACGAATTAAGCCAAAAGCTGCGGTGAACACGATGCAGACGCCCTAATGAAACCCCACTCGCTCGGACGACCACACCAGACATTACAGCTCAAGCAAAGTCCCGGAGCCAAGTGTTTTTCTGGAGAACTGGAGCCAGAGTGGGCGGAGGGTGGGGACATGTGATGAGAGGGACGCTAGGCAAATACCTTAAAGACATCTGGGTTTGGTTACAAGCCCTCCTGACCTGTCTGAGGCTCAGCTCCATTAAGTGAACCCATCACTCACTGTGGGATGCCTCGGCGGCTGCGTTGGGCACTCTTTGGGGGAAGCTGGTCGGAGCTGCTCTGGACAGAGTGTGTGGGGGGGGGGGGATACAGCCACAACATTAAAGGAATGGGTTCCATGTTTTCTGTGTGTTCAGATGTTGGGAGCATGATATCGGAACCACACAGTAATCCACATATAAACCCTGATCACTTCAGACCCCAAAAATTCACCTGCGGAGTTTGAGATTAGAGGCGTATTGATCCCTCTTCAAAACCCATCAAAGCTGATTTAGTATTAAAGCCCCTACGGCCCCATGATTGCTGGTTCAGTCCCTAGTCATGCTGCCTGCCATCAGCAGCCGGAGCCTGAGAGAGCACAATTAACTGATCTTGCTCTCTCCAGGGTAAGTATATGCTGCTCGCTCGCCATCTCCCCACATCACTTTAGTGTAACGCTGGCCAGCATGGGCGATTACTAGCCGATGCATCGGAGCTGGGTACCCAGCTCTTTCCTCAGAGCGTGTTGGTTGCCCGGTGACGTTGCCTTGGCGACAGGTTGATTGCACATGCGTTGGAGGAGGCATGTCAGTCGTAATCTTCCAGTTCCGGCAGTATTACATGTGATGGAGGGAGGGTACTAACGAGTGGGCTGGGTATAGGGCTGCCAGATATTTTTATATATATATATATATATATATATATATATATATATATATATATATATATATATATATATATATATATATATATATATATACACCCGGAAATGATCCAACAGGTCATGATATCAATAATGCACTCTGTGTATGGATGACCATGATGATCATCTCATGGTGGATTAGATGAGGACTGAGTTGAAACTAAAATTAAATCCAATATTCTAATATTCTAATGACAAAGCTGTTATTTGCGTGTTAGAATTCTCCTGCCCGCAATAAATCAGACTTAATAACTGATATATTACATTATGAGCATTTCACACAGGCCATCAGATACCCCAACGTTCATAAGTGGTCATATAGTCAGAATATTATGGCCACCAGAAAGAATCGGCCCATCCCATCAGCTCCACTTCCAATATCTGATCACTGTAGTCCTATAACTCCAGACTGTAGTCCATCTGGTTCTCCTGTAGTCCAGCTGTTCTTCAAATGGCCAGGATGCCACAGGACTGACCACCACAGAGGAGGTATTATATTTTATTATATTATACTCTACTCTATTAAATCTAGTCCCAATTTCTACATTGTGCACCACCAGCAGACATCAGCGACTGTCCAGGATTTTCATATCTGTTCATCTGTGGGTTAGAATTTGCGACCAGTCCACACCCCCAGACACTTACAACACACACTCCAGATCACTCCCAAAATCCACACTGGCATGCCTCTCATGTGTTGGAGCTTGTCTTTCAGTCAGAGGTGTAACCAAACTTCTCACGGCTATCACGGCTTGCTCTGACAGAGCTGACGGCTCTTAATATCCTTAACTCTCGTATTTGAGCCTTGGGCTTTTGCAGCTCCCTACTGGGAGAAAAAAAGATTAAGAACTGAGGTTTCAAAATAATAGCTCAGCTCCGACTGCTTACTGGAACGTATCTCTCATCAGCTGATGATATTTCCACATTTAAAAAAAAAACGAAAAAAGCAACACTTTCATACTGCAGAAGAGTCTGCTGGTAAACACTGCGAACCTGGCAGCAAGGGTGTACAAACAAGCCGAACTCACGGCTTAGCGAGCTAATTAGAATGCCTCGAGGACGTCATAAGCCGAGCTTCGATTTAACTCAGCGTTTTCTTCATCAAAGCTCCTAGTTAACTTCTTACGTACACGGCACAGATGAGAGCGTGTCCACCAAGATAGAATTCCCAAAGATGATGCGGGATGATTTACGGATGTAAGAAGACGAGGAGGAGATCTTCCATTACAGCTCATCAAGGCTCGAGGAACTAGAGCTCATTAAATCTTTCGTTTGAGAGCTCCGGCACCAAATAAAGCATTCCTCGCTTGAAGCTGGAGTAAATAGGCTTTTTAAAATTTAGACCACATTAAAGGTCAGCAAATGAGGAGAGCTGTTGAGAGGTAAACATCTGCAGACACTTAGTCAGGAGATGTACGTGTTGCTGGTGCTGCTGCAGGTCATCCAAACTGACATTAAACCTGAGGCGTTCACTTCAGCGCTAAAAGACTTCAATTAGGCACTCTCAAAACACCAATCGAGGAGAGCGTGGCGATGATCTCCAGCTTTGAAGAAGCTCTTAACCATGCAGTAAATACAGTGAGTCATAGCTGAAGGAGTTTCCTCCACTTGATACCAAAAACAGCGGGTTGTAGAAAGCAGGAATGTAAGCACTTTAGCAAGAGTCTCTTAATGACGACCTGTACAAACCTTTATCAAGGTAAACTGCTACTTCACACGGACGGGAATTCACACTCACGGTTTATGCATTTACAGAAACGCAGCTGGAGATAACCTGGATAGGGATGTTCTGATACGACCCAGGCATATATTTTTAAATGGATCGGGTATTGGCTATTTTAATCCCAGCCCAGTTCTGAGTCTCAGTTTTAACCACTGTATTTAACCAAAGCTCCACTAACGGACATCATCCCCAGACGCCTGCAGCAGCAGTGCGGACGTTCTCAGAAGCTAAATAAAGGAGTTGAGGTTCTGCAATGTGGAGCTATTTTACAGTGGAACCTGAAAATTGACCATAATACCTGACCCTTTATAAAACTCTCACTGAAACGCTCCGTTTTACCAGCGGGAGAACCGGCACTCACCTTTCTCTGTTTAGAAACCAGGAGAACCCATTCAGAAACAAGTAGACACTATAGAAACCCCAATCTCTCACACCGTACATTCACACACTATAAACCAGTTATTACACACCATTAGACCAACAACCACAGATATCAGTCCAGAGTGTGTAGCACTACACACTTAACTACACACCCAGGATATGATTAGACTGCAGTGCTGTAAAGGAGCTGGGAGCTGATTGGTCAGGGAGGAGTGTAAGACTGGATTAGAAGATATTAAACACTGTAAATTAGTCATTTTAAGAAAAGTCTCAACTAAACTAAATCAATCAGTCTAGAACGTCTGATTATAGAAACTAATACTGAAAATAAAAGGATTTTACTGAACTGATTAATCAGCAGCTCGTCTGAGCTAAACTGTGAGGCTGGATTATTTATACACACAGAGATCAGACTGAAATTGGCTGATATTAAGAGACTCTAGGGGGGCAAAACAGCCTAAACCTAAACACACCGGAAAAAGCCATGCATTGTATTTTGCATTGGAAGTGGCATTTGAATTACATTCCAGTGCAATTCATCCTGACAGCTCTACCCTATAGGCTACAGAGACAATAATTGGCAGACTGTCAACACAATCAATGGGACTTAATGAGAAGCATTTGCGCCGACTTTTTTCCCCTCGTTCCCCACCCAAAACAGGACGACAACAAGCTCAAGGGCACCACGTCTAACGCTGCAGTTCAGAAACGTGCCTTGGTTGGAACACAGTGTTCGACAGACCGTTTGGTTTTTCCGTCCTGCCGGCGCTACCGTTCTGAACAGCGAACGTGCAGACATGCAGACGATTACGACGATATCTATTGACATAAAGCTTGTCGGGTTTGGGAATCAGACACAGAGTGCGCAAGGATAAATTGAGCGAAGAACAATACTTTGTGCTGCCTGGCTGCCTTAAGAGCACTGCCCTTGATGCTTTTAGAAGACATTCACCACCCCCACCTAAACCCCACCACAAACACCTCCCTCTATTACTACAAGCGACAAGCCCATCTAACCAGGCCATTAGCTTCTGCTTGGAATATGCCATGAGGTTTCTCTACTAGGGATGTAAACGGTCTAATTTTGATATTTTAGCACCTATGAAAATCAACCGCAGGGAAGGAAGCTATTGGCTTACTTTCTAGAAGCGATCACGGAGTAACAGGTAATGGAGGCTGACTTCTGATGAGCTGGCACAAACTCTTTATGTGGAGGGACTCAGCCCTCTGCCCTCTACCATCTACAGTCCACAGCTATCCATTTTGCAATTGTGTTTCTAAGTGGGTCACTGGTAGACCTGGTTGCCTAGTCTGCATTTGAAGGCCTGATCCAGTGCGGCCTGACGAGGTTGGCTGCTAGCTCTAGCATCAGACGCCGTGCAGGCTTGGACCTCCAAATTCGCGGATAAATGCTTTGTGGTTGAGGTGATCTCTCTGATCTTATGAGACAAGATATACCTGCAGAGGACAGTGCTTGCATCATTATTATTTTTTTTTTATATAAAATGGAAATGTGCCATGAAGGAGAGGCCAAGTAGTCCAGCTTTATTTGCCTCAATCATGTGAAAGTGACCGATAAGGTTTGCTCATAATTAAGAAGGCCAATGGAGTAGCAGAACCCTACACAGATAAACCCATTGAGAGACCCCTCCAAATTATTGAATTCAGGTGTCTCATTCAGTGGCATTGCTACAGGTGTGTAAAATCAAGCCCCTCGCCATGCAGTCGGCCTTTCCTACACACATTAGTGAAAGAATAGGAGGTTCTAAAGAGCTCACTGAACTCCAGCGTGGTTCTGTATGTAATAGGAGACACCGCTGCACCAACAATAACAAGTCAGCTGGTGAAATTTAGACCTTCCCTCCTAGATCTTCCTCCATCAGATGTGAGTGGTGTTATTATTGAACAGTGGAAGCGTTTAGAGGAACCACAGAGAGGGACTCAGAGCCACAGAGTGCCTGTCAGACCACGTGAAGTTACAGAGCGGGGTCAGGGCCGAGCGCTGAGCTCGTCAGAGCAGAGTCCAGAAAAGCTCCAGACCTGCTGCTGCTGTTAGAGCTTAGAGCAAAGGGGGACCAGCTGCATATTAATGCCTATGGGTTTAGAATGAAAGGTCATAGAAAAGCTCCTGTAGGTGCATTGCAGAGGTGTCCCAATACTTTTGTCTATATAATGGTTTGTTGGTGGTTTAAACAGTGCTCCTGCCCCAGCATGCTCAGTTGTGAAAACACTACCAACGCTAATCTCTAATGCAATATTTACACCGGGGTGATTTTAAATGTTTTTGCCGTGAGTCCCAGAACTGAGACGGCGATAATGTGAAAACCATTCTAACACGAGAGAATAACGGCATTAAAGATTAAAGCTTGAATAATTATTATGCTATTTTACTCGACTGAGGCGCACGCAGGACGAGAGGAAGCACCTGCGCAACGGCACTAAACCAGTCAAACGTCTCGCTACTTTACTTTGCCTTGCAAGCCACGGTCAAAGCTCTCAAAGGACCAATTATGTGCTCCGTAGAGTTTTCCTCCCTACGGCCTATTCCAGTCCAGTCACTTCTGATGCTCAGACGTCTGTTTCGCATTATCGGCTGAAGCTCGGCTCCATTTTTAGGGAGAAGAATTTCTGCGAGCCGAAAGGGCTGAGACATCACCCACAAAATCAACAATGGTACCGCCACCATCGAGAGAAGGGGTGGGGGGGGTTAAATCGTTGGAAACATAGCCACGGTTCCCATGAGTGTTTGCTTCATTTGTAAATTGCTCAAAAATAAGCAGCGCTCAAAACGAGGCATGGGAATTCACCAAAAACATTTTGCCAGGGTGGCATGACAAGGACATGGGCCAAGCTTTGTTTTTCTAAACTTGCGCAGTGCCGCCACAGTGCTGTACAGTCCTCTTCTACCCCAGCAGAGAGGAGTTCTTTGAGGACAGGCAGAAGAAACTGTATAGAAGAAGCACAAACGGACTACACTGACAGACAGGAAACAGACAAGCAAGATATGCGTGTACAGTTATCAGCTCCAAGATCAGTGTAAGCCATAGCTACAACAACTGTGCAAACACACACAAACACACACTCTCTCTCTTTCGCGTACCCAACATGCCAACCTATGACGGCTGTTAAGTACGAGTTCTTCATTCTTCAGGAGAGATTTCTGAGAAGTCTAGATCGGAGATAACTCGCTTGCAGAAGGAAAGAACAGCCAAGAACAACTGAGCAGTTACTCTTTTAGCACAACCAACAAATAGCAATAATAGCCTTAGAAATAGACCAACTCATTGGTTCAACTTGGACCCTACCAGCCACGACATCTACGATGGATACCCATGTGTCCACAGTGTCCTCTTCTCCGAAAACAACTAAATAAATGGTCTCCCAAGCATTTGGACTAGAGGTTGTTAAGATGATCCGCACAGATTCAACCAGGTGTGTGTATATATAGAAAGGAGGGCAACGCTATGGATCTGAACAGATGTGGAGATGGTCAAGAGCAGCTCTTACTAAGAAAAAGAGAAGATCCTCCTGGTCTCAGAATAACAGACTTTGAGAAGAGCTTAACGTTAGCCTGCCTTTTCCGTTCCACAACCACCTTTTATGTATGCTTAAAAGGTCACCGTCCTGCTGGACCACCCAATTGCGTCTAAGTTTTAAACGTCTAGCTGATAGTTTGAGGTTACTGAGATGGTCCACTGAGTTAAGGCCTTATTCGCCCTAGTTTGTGCAATGGGCCAGTTCAACCACAGTGCCAGAACATGATGCAACCAACACCATGCTTAACAGCTGGTACAGTGTGTCCTTCAACTCCAGTCTTGGGGCCTACTGCCTTCCATTTATTCTGCAATTCCCATCCAAAACAACCCAAATTCAGATCCTCAGCTAATTATTAAGCCCTTATTGAGATCAATCAGGTGCAGAGGACTTCTAGAGATTTGCAGGGCGAACTACAGAAGCAAACCTCTGACACAAAGTCCATCCAATGTGTTTCAGTGAGGTAGAAAATCCATGAGTCCTTCAGATCTCTCAGTGAACCACTCCTTTAAAACGACACAAGATCACGCCAGTTCATGAAACTTCACCGAAAAGGTCATCAGACGTAGCCTCAAGGCATTTTTTGATGGCGATGGCGGGATTCCTGAAGCCCAGACACTGCTTAGTACAGTAGAAGCCCAAGTAGCAGAACAATGTTGTCTTTATTTTCTTGACAATCTGCGCACTGGAAAAGAGCTGGAGGGCCCTGGTCTAATAAAACCGAGCTGAAATCTGCTGACCTTCTCCACCAAGGCCATCTCATGACACCCGCTCTACAGAGGGCCCTCTCTTCAACCCACGAGCCATTCCACTACTCCATTAGTCACGTACCGCAAACCTGAGGAGAAAGAACGCAGGAAAGGTTCCAACAACTCGCGCTCTGACGCTACTTTGAAGTCCTGATGTTCAAGGTGGAGCTTCGTGAATTACTCAACATCTGTTCAAGATGAAAGCCCAAAGCCTCCTGAAGAGCTGACAATGCTGTAACTACTCAAGTATTTATTGGAAAGCTCCCCATGTCTCAAAATGTAGCAACATACAAGGAGAACGCTAGGTAAAATTAGTGCTGGGATCATCAATGACCATATGTTGGAACGGGATCGGGATTGAGCAACAGTCCTGGCATAATATCTACTGGAACGAACAGTAAATACTTGAAGTCAAATACTCTCCAATGGACCTTGACTGGGATCAATTTCTTCGTGAACTCTTTAATCAAATATTTGCAAAGGCCAACAGCAAAACAACGGCCATGACATAGGGAGGGAAGGGGGGTGTGGGGGGCGAGGGGTACGGGAAGCTACAATACAGCGTCCTAAATAACAACCTCTGATATAATCACTATATTTTGTGCTGGACAGCATAACGGTCTCTGGCATACACAAGTCCATATTTGGTACCTTATAATGGTGGACGGGAACCCTCCCGGGACAATAATATGTCATAAAAGCTTCAGCTGCAGCCTGTGATCTCGCCTTCTCTCTGCGTGAGCACGGCACCTGCGACGGCCTGCTTTCACACAGCTGCTCGAATTCCTCCGCAGATCCCTTCCTGGGAATTTCAGCAAATAGCTTTGATCAAACTGTACAAAATAAGAGACGTGAGATGTGAGGTCTATAAAAAGAATTACTACATCTTAATCACTCAAATAAAAACTCCAGGTCAAGGTTTAAGAAGAACAATTTAAAGGGATCACGAGAGACCACTCCATACAGCGCATACGAGACCACTCCATTATTTTGGAATGAGCCGAAATGCCTTTGTTCAAGGCAATGCCAAGTCCTGAGCCACGAGATCCAAACACAAGAGCTTGATAACATAATGAAACCTGACTCAATAAGCAGTAAAATAAAGACAAGGCATCTGGACCGCTTCCAAAGTCCAGAGGTACCCCCTCCCACCCCACAGTCCACACCCCCCCACCCATAACAGACTCCACAACAGTCTCCGGACTCCACTACATTTAAAGGCCGGCATCATAAATCTAATCACAACGCTCCTCATTACCATAACCAAATCACCTCATTTATTACTTCACTTAATTCAGTGAAGGCTTCCGAACTGTTGCACTTCCCAACATGGCACGGCCTGGCTGGTCGGACTTGATTTCCTTAATGGGATGTTTTAATGGGGAAGCGGAGGGGGGACGAGGAGGCTTGCGCGTTTTCGTTTAACAGTATATCAAGTGACCTGCCCAATAGGAGCTCCTATGTCGCCAGCTCAACCAAGGATGACATAGGAGCTCCCATTCAACGGGTTCTGACCTTCTGAGCTATCTGGCGTTCTCAGAGAGCTGGGGGGGGGGGGGTCCTTGGCTTTGTTTACCAAAATTGGAAGTTAGGTTTTGAAATGGCTCTCTGTCTTTTAAGTGTCGGCCCAAATCACCGGTAGATTGTCAGCGAGATCTCCACTGATGCGGTTGGTGTGGTGCAAAGGATAAAACCACTACCTGCCAGTGAGCTACCACACAATGCGGAAGACTGGGGTTCGATTCCTGTTCTGCGTGACTGTGCTGCACTACGGCAATAGGAGTCCTCGGGCCAGGCTCCTAACACAGCATTGGCCCATCTTTGGTGCAGGAGTAACCCTGCAAGTCGCCCTGGATAAGAGCCATGGTCGGGAGTCCTAGAGAGCATAAACAAGTATAATAACCGGAACGCAATGTTCGGCATGATGGTACATACCACATTAAGAGTTTTTCTGTTTAGGGACTAAAAGATTAAGTCTAGTCATGTTCTAGACAAAACAAATGAAGATCTGGAGGCTTTTCCCATGGGTTGAGAGTCATTTTTGGATGTATATTTACAGAGATCACATTGTGGACAGTCTAAAACCAGTGCCCCATCAGCAAAGTTAGCCTAGCATCGCCAATTCTAAACTCAAAAAAGCAAACTTCAGATACCAGACATGTCTTGACTGAGCGAATTGCATCTGGGATCTGTGATGAATCAGCTTACTTTGATGTTTTTTTGCCAGACCGCCTCTTTAAGGTTGGTCATCGAGGTATAGGATAACACTCCTAGCCCTGTAGATGGCCCAATCACCTTGTTCACTTGCCTCAGGCAGGCTCACCTACGCCTAGTGGCAAAATGTACTTGGAAAAAAGGCTACGCCCACAGCCATTACCTACCTATGAGACATAGTCAATAATCGCTTCTCCATGCATCTCCATTCTTGTTTCTCCATGCTTATAACCCTGTAGCTGCTCTGAACACTGTGTAAATAACTGGATAAATAGACCAATAGAAATGTTAACGTTGGCGTTCAGTCTTTAAAAGCGACGCTGCAGTAAAACCACTCGATTCATCAGAATAAACGTGCTTGACGTATGAAACCATTGGATATTGCATATTCCATGGAACCACTTCAAATACTGTTTAAAAAGAGATGTCTGGGCTTGTTTGCACATCATTTAGCTTCAATACAAATCCAATAGCTTGTCTTCTCACAAAGACAGCTGCCAATTCTTTCAACATTCCATTCACTCCAGCTGTACCACTGCAATTACGACACCAGAGGCCACACAGCGATGTCCTCTGAAGCTATAGCGCGGCCTGGTTTATTGGAACTGCCTGTTCTATGGGCAGTCTCTGTTGAGGGGACATTTTAATCAAGCTAGTTTACATAGCTCCGACTCCTACCCCAAAAGGCACCGGATGGGAATTTCAAACTCCTTCCCTCCCTAATAAGCCTACACTCCCACAGCCGCTGCCCCACAGACAGATCTTCTCGTTACAAGATCATGCCCGGCCCCACAGGACTAATTAAACTAATGAAAAACACTAGTTGCAAACACTTAGGCTGGATGAGCCTTCTGACCACAGACCATATATCTAGACGTATGTATCTAATCTAGAACTGCAGCTAGAAATTAGTCCAGGGAGAAACAAATAAAAAGTATAATTAAAAAAAAAAAAAAAAAAAAGCTGTTAGCATTCAACTAATGCTTCCAGGGGCTAGGTAATTTCACCTTGATGGAATCAGACTTTAAGACGCACCAAGAAAAACAATAATATTTCACTTTTCCCCCCCAAAACAAAAAAGCCTGCAAACCATTTTCAATTATGTACAGAACAGAATTGGGTCTGAATCCAGAGCTACCATCAAGCAAACTGAACTGCAAGGTTCAATTCTTAATGTCAAACGAATAGAAGTAACAATCTTCTGGCTAATAACCTTTCCATCCAGGGAGCCCTACAGGCACGCTAAACACAAAATGACACATTTCAAACCGAGCCAGCAGAAACAACCCGTCAAACACCGCTGGGCTGGGTACAGGCCAGGTGCGATTACCATTTATTCAAAAATACAATGCTTTCCCAGCGCGAAAGGTCAGTGAAATTGTATTAGCACGACTGAATTACAGATTTAGCCAATGAGCCCGAACAACTGGGGGGCCTATCCAACAACATCATATTGAGTTTGTGCTCGTGTAAAACCTTTGGCTTCGAGAGAGCATTTCAGAAAAATACAAAAAGGGAAGGATTATAATTTAACAAGGCACAATCAGGAGTTCTCAAACCAGCAGAGTTGGGACAGAGAAATATATATAATTAAAAAAATATATATATGTGTGTGAAGAATGCTGGTTTAGTACCCATTCTGAGGAACAGCGTTAATTACAGCTTCACTGCATTCCAGCACTGGCCAGCCCATCTGACCATTCCAAAATAATAAACTGCATAACTGATCAACTTGGCTCAGATTATATATCCTAAAAAAAAAAAAAAAAAAAAAAAAAAAAAAAAGGCATAAATGATGGTGCTAGCCTGCTGCTTCGAAACACTACAGAACGGAGAGTGAACCGACTTTCTTGGCACAGGACAGGTCCACCTCAGTATCAGCCTCGAGGCACTTATTTCCATCAATTACTAACTGCTGCACATTCTGCGCCATCCAAGAAGCATGTTAGGTGGAGGGAGCCATTCATCATTAGGCTTTACTGTACCATCTGGTTATGAGACTGGTTTACTGTGCGTGTCTGAGTCTGTATAAAGGGCAAGATTGAGCAACACTCACTTACTTAAATGAATAATTCAGTACATGGTCTGCATCTATTTACGTCCGGCCCCTTTTTAAACCGTTTATAGTTAATTCATTTGTTAACACTGAACACCAAAGTCTAAAGTATATGGTGATCGGAGCGGCAGAGTGGATCGAGCAGTGACATGGCTGAGGATGAACAGATCTGGGACGAGTTATTAATCCTAAAGCGTAAAACTACTTTCTGTATTTTGCGGCGTCCCGCAGGGTTTCATTTTAGGGCCGATGACACTGTCGTAATCTTTGACGGTGATGACGTGTGGGCTTACATACAAGGTTTAGGGGAGGTTAAAAGGGTTTTTAAGGGTTAAACAGAAAACAACAAGTAACGCTTTAGAGACTGTGTGCTGTTAAATCTGTTAACCCTCCTTTATCTAGAAGCTATATGAGATGAAGAAGTGGAGAAGGCTGTGGAAATGACCTGCCATGGCCTGCAGCAAAGCGCCTTTCAAAATAGCAACCGGACAAACATAATGGCGCCCAAGCAGGCAGGAAAATGTTTTATGCATTTTAGCACCCTCCCAGAGTGCTCCAAACATCATACATGAAGGAAACCATCCTAAATTTATGAGTTTCCTCTAAAACGAACAGAGGTGGAAGAGAATCTATAATTCTAATGAGACCCCAGCTTGTGCAATGACCTTTTGTGAGTGCTGTTTCAGACTAAATAAATAGGCCAAAGTCCTTTTAAAGTCCTTTTTGTTTTCTTTACCTGGTAAGAAAGTTGGATCATGTGTATCTTCGACAAACACGATGTTCAAATACCAGCACTAGAAGGGACATCCAAACAGCAGTGAAACGCAACTGCAATGATCCAATTCCGAGAATACCACCTAATGTTTTACTGTAACAGAAATCCTGGGCTTTCCATGGAAGAGAAACTGAATGAGCCCTGTTTGGGAAGTCCGCTCCTCTGATCTGGCCTTTCTTTTACTGGAACGCATTTGGTGTCGGGCGACATTTCAGCTCTTTAGCCTCTTTGGACTCCATGAAACCATGAAAAGGTGCCTCCTATGGTATGTGGAACCAAGGTACTAGCAGCAGATAGTTCAAAAATTGCTGGTTGCAAGACGGAGCCATTGTGGATCGGACCTGTTGGACTGAGAACTGGACAAGGTCAGGATAACATTCTCGAGGAACCAACCGGTGGTGCAGACAGAGGTCGCTGCCATCAGGTCACTGGGAAAACCAGGGTCATGAAGGAGTGTACCACCTCAAAACCAGGTGACCTCCTTCCATTGCTCCAAGGTTTGGTCCAGTTAGAGGGTTAGACAGCACCGACAGGTGTAAAGGACCACATATGCAGCAGGCGGTGATGGGAAGCCTTAACCTACCGTGACCTACCCACAGGCCTTCACGAGTTACAGGCATCCAACACCCGGTCACTAGCTCTTGGTTTGTCTCACATTGGTCCACTGCAGGGCTGCTCAATCCTGGTCCTGGAGATCCAGCACCCTGAAGAGTTCAGATGTTAGGGGTGTTCGATTCAGGGTGGAGCTAAACTCTGCATGGTGGTAGATCTCCAGGACCAGGATTGAGCAGCCCTGGTCTGCTGCGATCGCATTCTAATAATATAATATAATATAATATTATGGTATACTGTAGGTATGCTCCACCAGTCCACAAGCCTTGCTCCATTTGAGACGTTCCAACACAGTTATCTGGACAGAACGATCTGGCCCTGCTCATTTGTCGAGCATCCATCCATCAAATCCACTACGAGAACCGACTGTTCAGAGACCTCCTAAGACCTTGACATGTGCTGCTGTTGCGTGATGATTAACGCTCATCACTCTGTGAATCGTTGAGTGGTCAAGGTTTGGGTGGTCAGGGTTTATCAGCATGCACGTTCAATTTCAGAAAGATGAAAGTGTGCTTTGCACTGCAAATTTCAAACAGAACCAAAAGCTCTGTCCATCTTTGGTCACCAAGCTAACAAAAGGGCCAAGAAACAGGAAATGGGGGACAAAGGCACTGTCTATGTCTGCGCTTCAGTGAACAAGACATTTTCTCCTGCCAGATCAAGACATTTTAAGGGGAATCTGCCTTTTTCTTCATAAAACATGAAGGCTTTATTAAATTGTCACCTTGATGGAGGTGAGATGAGCATTGCACGAATCAAACTTCCTTTGTTTTAGACGTTTCTAGGACATGGTGTGACAAACACTTCCATACAAACTATGATGTGAAACGTCAAAAGATGATAAAAAGTACTTAAATGAACCCCAAAAAATATATTAATTGAAACGTAACCATGACAAGCTAGAAGAATAACGAGAACCCCCTCAAATCCCATCAGAGACATCACGTTAAGGAAACCTTCTGGTACCTTCTCTCCTTCTAAAAACGACTGCACTGCAAGCCTCACAGTAACCAGGACGAGAGCTCGCAGTGCAAACGCTGCATACTCACATTGCCGTGGTTGATGAAGTCATGCTTTCTGGCTAATCTGTTGGCTTCCTCCTCTCCGCCAGCGATGTGGACGGCCCATGCGTTGGTGTAAACCTTCTGTCCTAGGGACGGTGTCACCTCAGAGGTCAGGAGGGTCAGCAGCGTGGCAAGCACCAAGGAGGCCAGTCGGAGCTCCATCAGAGAGGGTGGAGGTCACTGAAACAGGAAGTCCTGATGCGACCAAGATCCCTCCACACGGCAGCTTCCTGTCAGGTGCGAGATGTCCTGGACACACGAGGGAAGGAGGGGAAGGGTAACGTTAGTGATCAAGGTATGATCTAGACCAGTATACCAGAACAGGTTTAAATTTTTTTTAAGGCCTTCCCCGCCCCCCCAAGCCCACTGTAGTTGCAAATTTAACGACATTAAGTTTAAAAGGGAAATCAAGCAAACCTGGATGAGCCAGTCTACTAAATGTGCCTGAAAACAGTCGAAAGACCATTCACTCGACTCTGTGCTTTCAGATACGAGGCTTTATCCTCTAAACGGGTGAGATTTGAGCCTCAGTTAGCTGGCCATTCTTGGCTACACATCGCTGTCCATGGACCGTTAGCTCTTGGGTATTTGGGATGGACCGCAGTAGAGTAAATTTCCTTAATAAACACCCTAAAAAAACATGGTGCAGAATGTTTTGGGACGTGGCATCAATGCATACCCTCCATTGTGTCCCTATTCAGTTTCATAGTAAAGCCCAAATGTATGGGCAAAGAAATGTGGCCCCAATATATTATTATCTGCCTCCTTGTCTAGTGATAATCAGTTATGGCTAGGGCTGGACGATATGGTAAAAATACTATATCACAATATTTAAAGACTTTTTTTGCGATGCATGATATTTCAAATTCTTAGAAACTACTATTCAGATCCTCTCCCGTACTGAATACAGTGATTTCTACTCTATAACATCTGCTGCTCTTCATCTAATTAACCCAGTCTAATTACACTATCAGTACTAAAACCTGCAGCTGATCGGTGTTTATTAAGCACCAACAGTCTCCCCCAAAGCTTATATTGTTATCACAACAACAACATTTATCACAATATAATAAAATATCGTCATATTGCCCAGCTCCAGTTACGGCCTCTGTGAAATTCACCCGAGAGAGAAGGGATGGCATTGCTCTGAATGAGTCATCCGAAGCACCAATGCACTCCCCATCAGGGAGTTTATTCCAGTCTATAAATTACCTATGAGACTTGAGGACGTCAGGCAGAGGCAATAGATTTGCAAGTTAGACATATGCAGAGTCTGCACCTCGCTTTAGCGTGCCTAGCAGAGTGATGCTGAAGAGCGTTAACTATACAGCCCAGCTTACCACAAAGACTGACATTTCCACTGATCTGTGCATGAGCACAGTGCACGAGCTCGACTGCTAACCAAAAAATTGTGGAACCAAAAAAAAAGAAAGAAATGAACTGGCAGAAATGTCAGCAGTTCTAAGCCACTTGTCAGCCTAAAACTGGAAGTGGTAAAAAGAAGAGCCCTCATGTCATCTATTACAGACCGACGAGTGTCGTCCGGCCTTGGAGCTTCCCGCACGAAGCAGCAGACTGGAGCGGTCTGATTGAATCCGATCTTGTGTTTGTTTAGTTTAATCATTTGAGAGCTATTAGCCTACAGGGTGATTGAATAGTTTAACGAGCAGGGGGGAGAACGATAAATACAGCCAGTGTTCACATTTGCAACGCCCTGGAAAATCATTTTGCTCTGGTGGAGGACTAATTCGCCATCGTACACAAACACCTGTAATTGCTTTGAGTTCGAAGTGTGTGTGTGTGTGTGTGTGTGTGTGTGTGTGTGTGTGTGTGTGTGTGTGTGTGAGAGAGAGACAGAGTGAGAGATAGAGGCTGGGTGGATGGCAATCCTGAAGACAAGCTCGTCCTTGGAGCGGTTTGTGTTGTGAAAACCTTCGCTTGCTTCTTGCGAGCATTTCAACACAAGTCGTTTTGATTGCATCAGCAATGCTATGCCCTGCGATTAACTGCAAGGGAAGTAAGCATGGCCATCAGCTGACAGTTAGCATCACGGCCACCTGTGTCAAGTGCTAATGCGTGATCACTGACATACAAGGTGGATAAAGGTCAAGGTTGGGGGGGGGGGGGGGGGGGGTTGGGGGATCAGGGACATGTAATAACTCTGTTCTCTTCCACTCAAACGGCCAAATATCAAACACTATGGAGCGTCAGCTTTCCCACCCCTCTCAGGATTCTATTCTCCACAGCTTCAAAAGGATGCAACCAGACAATAGTGATCGCCAATACTACTTGTCATGCACAGGCGTAGATTCTAGATGGGTCGGTCGAACATCAGCGGCTCAGATAGTCTTTGACTGCTGGTGAGGCTTGATACTATTTCCAGGTCTTTAAATTTGAGTCAATTTGAGTCCAAACCCAGAGCGGTCAAGCTGAAAAAGGCATGGCCACTATGATCAGAGGATCGCTGGTTCAAACCCCGGCCAAGCTGGCAGCTATCGGCAGAAGGAGCCCCGAGAGAGCACAATTGGCCTTGCTTTCTCCAGGGGGTGGGTGGGTAGATGGCACTTTACCCCACCCCACATCACTCCAGTGCAGTGCTGGCTGGCACTGGTGTAGCTGGCTGATGCGTCGGAGCTGGGTACACAGTGCTTTCCTCAGAGCGGGTCGGCTGCCTGGGGATGATGCGTAGGCTGCAGTTCGGAAAGAGAGGCCCAGGCTCTCGGTCTTAGCTTCCCAGTGATGGGGAATGGAGAGTACGTATGGGTTGGGGTTGGGTAATTGCTGATCCAAATTGGGCAGAAAAAAAAGAGAGAGAATTATCAAAAATATAACTAATAATAATAAATTTGAGTTTTGGGAAATTTCACAGGGCCATTAGACTTTGGACATTAGATTTATCTTT
Source organism: Salminus brasiliensis (assembly GCF_030463535.1). Taxonomy (NCBI): domain Eukaryota; kingdom Metazoa; phylum Chordata; class Actinopteri; order Characiformes; family Bryconidae; genus Salminus; species Salminus brasiliensis. The sequence goes on from NC_132894.1 coordinate 33,720,460, forward strand.
TTCAATAGCTTGTAAAACCATTGTCCGGGGGAGGGGGGTGTAACTACTCATAACCCCTCCTCTTGCTCCACTTCAAACCCAAAAACACTAAAGTTGCTTTCTTTGGAATAAGGCATTGTGCCTTATCTCTGCGATCAGCTGCCTTATTTCCTCCACTCCCTCTGCCAGACAGCAGCTACCTCTACAGCAGTGCCCTCAGACAGGTTCTTCCTCTATCTGTGCCTGGGTCTTTAAACTCCTGGTGCTTGTTCCACCCTGTTAGAGCAGACAAAACATCAATGCAGATACCGGAGCGTTCTCAGGAGTTCCAGACCACCGAACCTGCTCAGCTGCTCACGCTGCCTATTGTGCCCTTATCCTGTTCTTCTGCTCACACTGCAGCCCAGCTTCTTTATAAACAAGTCCACGCTCAAATAGTGTACACTGGTACACTAAAACCAGCGTGGATAAGGCGCTAAAGTATCGACAGCTGATTAAGATAAAGCAGACATGATGTTTTTGGTCACCATTTTTAAGTAAAAATAAATAAATAAATAAATATACATACACACACACCAATAACGTGAGCAATAACCAACATACTACTACTATATAACATGCTATAATACTACCATGACCACACAGTCCTGGATACCCTGCCTAAATTAAACCAAACTGTCTGCTTGTCTGGATCTACTGCACCTGCCCGCAGATCATCATCAGTTTCCAGCCTTTTCATCAGTTGCTGGAATGAACTGGACCCTCATTGTTCAGAGAAACACATCCGCAGCTGTCCAGGCATCACAGGTCATGTACAATGGTAACAGTTGGATTGAAATTGTGTGTGTTCAAACTACAACCCCAATCCCCAATAAATAAATCCATACTTGTATGGTCCTTCTGGACCATTGGGAGGTCAACTCGCGTACTAAACCAGACTTCGGATGTTTGGGCTAACTATATTGTACCGTACAGCCTGGTGGAAATAACGCAAGTGATGGAAAAGCAGCAGGACAGGGAATCAAACCTTCAGTCTTCCAAGAATGGGATGGTCGTAGACTTATTGGAAAGTAACAACGGGCCCAAATAGCATAAATACTGTTAATACTGGACAAACTGGGGACACGTGTCCACTAGGTTGTGTTTTGTTTTTTGTTTTTTTTAAAGCAAAGGTTTTCAAAGGGTTCTGCTTTCTGGGGATCCTGGACACAGATGGCTGTGGCATCACTGGCAACCTCCCAGTGATGGGGCCCAACGCTTAGACAGTTACACCACTCTGGGCGCTTACAAACATGGTTTGTTTTAGGGAAGCAAAAATGTGGTTCTTCTGTGTACCGTTCTCAAATGACCATTGGAAAGAGGGCTGTGTGCTAGAAAGAACCTGGCGATATGTTGCACATCATGATACAGAGGTTATTATTAATAATCTGCGATATGTCACAGAACTGTAAGGCCTAATTTTCTTAAAAATCTAATTTCAGGAAAACTGCTGTAGTAGTAAAATACACCTTTTTATTATCCAATCCAAACAGTGGGATGTGAAGACTGAGCACAACACTGCTCTCTAGTGGCCGTGGTTTAAACCATACAACATGAACCACTGTCGGACATCAATATTTACATGTAAACTAATCTAATACTCAGTCAAAATTTTAAATGGTAGTTTTTGAGAATCGGTACAGTACTGCAAAGCATAATATTGAGACGTCAATCTATCAAGATTGTCTTACACCCCAATAATGCCAGAAAGCGACTAGGACAGTCTGTTTAACTTTCCTATTAAAACAGACACTAAAGAATATGTTTACGTTTACTGGGAGTCCGTTTCTCATCGACTGTGAACAGTCATCCTCTTTATTGTCCTGGATGTTTTATTATAGTAATAAAAACAGCAGTAAAAGTAGCATCACCACCATCATCATCATCATCATAAGGATCCATATCCGTGTCCCATGGAACTTCAGTTAGGACCAGCCACAAGTCAGTGTGTGCATTAACCCAAATAAGGTAGCAGCTTCATCAGTGATCAAGTGACTGGCCGTTCAGATCAGTGAGTGATTTTAGAATAAGGTACTGGCTGCTGCCATGTCATTCAACCCCAACTACAGTTTTCTACCATCAACACATTTGATTACATTCACTTCCTCCTAAAACCAGGCAGTGACGACAGTGCTCAGAGTGGTATGACAACCAGAGCCCATGCCTGCAAAACAACAGAGCATTTTTGTTACAGTACAGGGAAGTAGATGCTTTACTGTCACCACCTCCAAAAAGAAGTGCAGCTATATATATATATATATATATATATATATATATATATCTCAACACACATATAATCACCGTCCTGAGGTCTCGTCTCGTCCAGCCCTACCTGTTCTACCACTACACTCAGCCCTCCTACCTTCAGCTTCATGGAAACACTCCTTATTGAAAATCTGGAAAAAAGAGCATTACTGCTTCTGGGACGCAGCAAAGGATTTAGCAAAACAGTTGAGAAGAGCCGAGAACTACAAGTATTCCAGTACTGGAATTCTCAGTCTCTTAAAGCTGACCATCAGCCGACACAATGCACAAATACAGCCCCACAAGACGGGCTAGTCCACAATAATAAACCTCAGTAAATCCCTATTTTAGCACCAGTTTCTAAAATCAGACTAAACTCTAATCTGATTTACTTAGTTTGGAGCAACTTTTTAATCTCTATAGAGTTTAATATCTTACAGTCCACTCTGACTGACCTACCTACCTGGCCATTCAGCTCCCAGCTCCTTTACAGCTCTGCAGTCTGATCACTCAGACTCAGATTCTGAATGCGCCGTTCAGAGCTGGCTTAGAACCAGAGAAAGGAGCATGGTTCTCTCGCTGGTAGAACATCATAGCTTTTCTACCATGGTCTGGGTTCAAACCAGGTGTTATTCTAGAGTACAGGCGGGAAGGGAGGAACGTTAGATCTTCCCAAATGGAGATATGGTATAAAATATCTGCGCACGGACAAAAACAGCAGAAAATCGACCAACATTTTCTGCAAGAGTGACGAGTTTAGACCCTCCTCTTCTGTCCGATTAGCTAAATCACTCTTTACCTGCTGCTCTGCAAGACGTCTACTGTTGCTGCCGGGTCATGTTTACAGCGAGGCTCTGAGCTAGTGAAGTTTTCCTCTTCCCCGAACTTCTACGTTCCACCTTAAATAAAGCAGGAGTTAAGCTCAGGTGTTGAAGTGTTTTAAGGTGGAATGGAGAGTTAGCTTTAGAACCGACTCTAGCTTTAGTTTCGGCAGCTAACATCGCTGCTCTCATCAGTTCAAATAAAGCTCGGTTTAGTTTTCCTCACTGAAATAATGTCCCAGATGAACTGTGTGTCTGTCTGGGGCCGTTTTAGAAAAAACGAGAAGCTCATCTGCAGCAGCTGAGGATCATGTCTAATAATGGTGCGTGATGGCACTCCGAAGTGGATCGGAACCTTAAAAGCTGATACCAGATCCATTACAAATGCCTGGATCGGCCCTGATCCCTAATCACTGGAGATTAGAATGCTCAATGCTGCATTTCTCCTCACGCTCCGCCTTCTCGCATTTACAGCACCGCCTGCAACAGTGAGGGATGTTCACAGCAGGTAACAAACTGCTTTGTGGGTTAAAGCTTCCAGAACCTGCAGTTCCAGAGTTTCTGCTGTTTAAACATATACGTTAGGCTACGTAGCTCTCCCTGAGAGACAGAATGATGTCTTGGGCATATGTCGCGAGTCACTACTGGTTTAAAAACGAAACCATCACAGAAACATCCTGCTTCTGTGTAAAAACCATCATCTAACCACACTCTCCAAACCGAGAAAGCACCAACCTCTTCTTCTTACAGCAATATAAAAGCAAAGGCTGAGGCTCAAATGCCTCCCTGCTTACTATGTAGGGAACGAGGCTCGTAAAAATGATGAGGCTACAAAGGGTTCTCAGAGCAATGCAATAGAAGAACCAGCTTTGGTTCCATAATAGATGTTATGAGATGTTGATCATCTTTCTAGAACCAAAAATGGTTCTTCTACTGCATTCCTTCAAGAACCCTTTACAGGGTGCAGTTCATGAACGAACAGCTTCTACACCCAAAACTGGGCACTGTGTGTTAGCACTGGTTGCATGACCTTGTATTTAAGACTTGGCGACTATCTGAGTGGAGAAACCACATCTTCTGTGACTCATGTAGTGCACTACATATAGCGAGGAGGGAGCTAGGAGAGATTTGGCCACAGTGTCGCAAAAAGTTACAGCATGGTAGAATAGTTATTTTAGATAAGGTGTCCCACAACACAGGAGACATCAATCCATCAGAGTGAGCATTATCCGGGCCGGGTGATTTCTCTGCAGCATTTTACAGTCTCAGGCAAACAAATCACCAGGATGCAGGATATCACACACACACACACACACACACACACACACACACACACACACACAGAGAGCAATGGAAAAACATCTCTATTTGTGTGTTTTCAGTTTTCTCCATCATGTGAACCCTCTACACAGTGTAAACCCTTCTGTACACAGTGTAAATACTTCTGGATGAAAGGACCAATAGAAATGCTCCAAGTTACCTGGAATAAACTCTAATTTTACACCGTTTTCCATTTAAAGTTCTTATACACTATATTTCCGCCTTCTCCTGTTACGTCCCCGTTTTTAGTATACAGTATTCTTGCTTTTCATTGGACAGCGACGATTATGCAAATCAGAAAACTTTATTGACCCCAGGTGGGAAATTGCAGTTGTTAGAGTGGCAACAAGAATAAAAATAAAACGTAAAACAAAAGAGAAAATTTAATTTGTACATGTTTATAAATGTGAATATAATAAAGTGGCAAAGTGGCAGTAACTGTGATATAAATCTAAATATAGAACATGCTGTATACAGCAGTTCAAATATTGCACATATGAACAGTATAATTAGTGAGTATTTCACAGATGAACCATAGAACCACAATTACATACATGTGAGCTGTATCTTGTTATAATGACCATATTTAGCATGGATTTATTCATAATACTTCTCATATTGACTGCACATTGCTCTTTGTTGCATGCTGACACTATTTGCACTACTGTTGGAGGCCAACTGTATCTATCTAATCCATCAGTAATCAGCGCACACACACACACACACACACGCTTCTAAAATAAATTTTAAAAAAAATAAATAAATAAATAAATGGTGCTAAAGGGTTCAAGAGATGCCATAGAAGAACCACTTTTGATCAACTGAATAACCGTTTTGTACATCAGGTGTGTGTGTGTGTGTGTGTGTGTGTGTGTGTGTGTGTGTGTGTGTGTGTGTGTGTGTGCGCGCACGCATAAGAACCTTTTAAATGGTTTAAAAATTTATATTTAAAAGGTTCATCACACAAAAATGGTTCTTTATGGAACCGAATATGGTTCTCTCTCATTCTTCTAAGGCACAGCTCAAAGACCCCTCAGTAGCACCTTTACGTCCCAGTGTAACACAAGCTAAAAACACTGGTTGGGTACCGGTTGATACCGAACCTCAAGGTTCTCGAATCAGAAAACTCTGAGCAGAACCATCAAGGACACCTTCACTGGCTGTGCTTGACCACTCCACAACCTGCAGACACTTGATTTGTAGGTGCACTTAAAAGCGAGCACATGACTACTCAAGTGTACTTCTCAATACCGGACACCACACAACGCCACACAGTACCAAGACATCCCGTTAGGTCCACTTTGACTCATGCAAAGCATCTGAATAGTTCTCCCGCCTCTACAAAAAGCCATTACAGCTCTACTCGTGTCATTTCCCTCAGGATAACTGCAGAAGTTCGAAGTAAGCTGCTTGGAGCCGGCGTTAACCTGCGTTAATTAAGAAGTGCTCACATGGGCAAAGGCATTAGAGAAAAACACCACCAGATGCCAACGACCATTTCCGATGGAAAACAAGGTGGACGGGACTCAACAGCAGTATAGTATATACAAACATCACCCCCAAAACAGTTACGAAGAGGTTCAGGTAGCGTACCTGTCAATTACGCAATACAGACCAAACGTTACCTTTAGAGCGCTCAGCATTTGCCGTCCTAGTTTGGCTAGTTTTCATATTAAGATTACTCTTCCACAAATCTCACGGTTCTGATCGGATCACGGATCAGACCATTTTTGAGCATGTATTTTTTATAAATACATACATACATAAATAAATAAATAAATAAAGGGAGTGTGTCATTTTATTTTCAGTTGGCTGGGTTTGTGTTAGGGAGGAAATTTCACCAGCTGGCTTCTTCTTGTTGTTGCAATGGTGTCTCCTATTACATACAGAACCACGCTGGAGTTCAGTGAGCTCTTTAAAACTACCCGTTCAAAAACTGCATGGCTAGGGACTTGACCTTATACACCCGTGGCAATGGCACTGAAAGGGGTGTGTCCCAATACTTTTGTCCTGTAATGTTTCTGAATAACTGTAGACTCAGTAAGTAGTACAGCTGAATAAACAAACATTCACAGCACACAATTTCAGATTCTCAAAACAACTTATTTCTTACATCATTCGAGATAAGTATGCGAGACCGGTCCGGGAACTCCGAGCACCCAATCAGAAAGTGTGTGACTTGCTAACGCACTGATTTTTTTATTAGTGCCATTTAGTAAGCACAAATGCTGGAATGTGACACAGCAAGCATGTGACCAAAGCAAAAGCAGTAATTGCAGTCAGTCGTAACGTAGCAGTCACTGCAAGCCCCAACCAGTCTGAAATAATTGCTACTGCAGAACAGAAAAGCAGCAGATAGAGATTAGGCCTAAATAGCAAAGATGATATACTGACATAATGACTAGAGACTAACAAAGGAACACACTGCCCCACACACACACACACACACACACACACACACACACACACACACACACACACACACACACACACACACACACACACCTTTCCTCATTCTGCAGCAGTGCTAGGTAACAGGCGGACCCTGGACCCTTGATCGATGAACAAACTTAAGAATTATTGAACTTTCTCTAGTCTCAACGATACAGGTAAAGCTGGCCAGTAAGCTCAGGCAGATCACATGACTCTACTTAGCCAATCAGATCTGTGCGAGCGAGTGACACATATATAGGGAAGAGATCAAAAACAGCAGTCAGAGAAGAAAGTGAGTAAATTAGAAAAAAGCTAATTCATGTGGTGGCTATTAAAAAAATAATTAAATAAGATTATAATTATAATAATTATAATAAAATAATAATAAATAAATAAAAAAAGATAAGATAAGTCATCAAAAATGGACTTACAGGTACAGGTTTACTCTTCCCACGGTCAGTTCTGTCCTAACCAAGTATGTCTCATGTCAATTATTAAAAGCAGTGACGTCGAGCGGGATCTATTAGGATAGTTCATAGGCTTTTTTCTATTTTATTTAGAGTATTTGTTATTAAAAATGACAAAAAGTCACATCAAAGTCTTTTTTTTAAACATATCATAATCATCTGGACATTGGATCGGCATGTAATCAATACTGAGAGGTGGAGGTTATACAGCTAAACTCACAACTGAAGACGTGCCTTTACAAATAATCTGTAATGAATAGAAATGTAACGTCCCTGTGAGGATCAAATTACTACACCCTACGCCCCAAAGCAAATCACATTCATTTCTATGGCGCTTTTTACTGCCGCGGTCTAAAAGCAGCTTTATAGGATCAGTAATCAGAAAGAGGACAAGAGACCAACAGACATTAAAACCCAACACTATGACCCCAGTGAGCAGCCGAAGACAACAGCGAACAGTGAAATGTCTGATTTCTGATTGTCCAGAGATCTGTTTAACCCTCTTCCCAGCCTCCTCTGCATCTACAACCTTCTTCTGAAGGCCTCAGAGATCTCTCTGGATCTGGCTATGATGGTAATGATCTTCACCCCTCACTTCAACCATCAATCCAGAGCAGACCAGACTAAACGTCTGAGGTTTAATAAGACCGGCTCCTCCAGAATAATCCTCTCCAACCATGTTCTGATCATCTGCAGCTGATTAAGAAGAGAACTGCATTTCTATTCATTATATTTTACAAATTGTTTCTAAAGCATTTCTTCAGTCTTGATCACATGCTGATCCAGTGTCCAGATGTTTAAATAAGTGCAAAAACACCAAGATTCCCATGGCTGTCCTCATTTCCTCACATGACCCTACTGCAGAAATATTCTGAATTATAACTGCACATGTAATCTGACGGGACATTCAGGTGCTGAGTAGATAAACTACTAGGATACGGCACGTCCCGGACCTCGGCTTGAGGAAATTCTCTCCAACTGAACCTTACTGACTTGTAATTAAACACCCCGATCCTACAGCATTCCAGCAAAGTGTGATTATCACCACCACCACCAGCACCAATCCTAAAGCTTCTCGGTCAGAAGATCGTCAATATTCAGCTTTCAGCAAGTACATCTACTCCGCTGTCAGAGCCAGATACCGTATCTTCATGAGCTGTTCCTGACTCAGTGATAAATCTAATGTTCAAGATATGCTGAGCAGGCTAAAAAACATAAATACTCATCACTAGATGGGGCGAATTTATAAAGATACATTTGACTGCCCCTTCATGAACTTACACTTAGGCTGGTTTCCACAAATACACACCAACACACCAGTTATACTACACATACATATACTGCTGACGTTGCTAAAGTTGAGCAAGTTAAAGAAACATCTAGAACTAATCAAAATAATACATTTTCAGGTCATGTCACATTAACACAGCGGTGAAGGTGAGTAAATTCATGCATAGTCTCCATATGCTCCCTATATATACACACATACATACACACACACACACACACACACACACATATATATATATACACACACATACATATACATACACACACACACACACATTTACATATAGCATTGCACTGTTTCAGCAAAATAAGCTATAAAGTTCTAAAACACACACACACACACACACACACACATATATACACATACATACACACATACATGAATATACATACACACATACATATATATATATATATATATAAATAAAACATATGTATGCATGTGTGCATATATACACACACACACACACACACATATATACACACACACACATTTACATATAGCATTGCACTGTTTCAGCAAAATAAGCTATAAAGTTTTAAAACACACACACATATATATATATATATATATATATACACACATACATACACACATACATGAATATACATACACACATACACATATATATATATATATATATATACACACATACATACACACATACATGAATATACATACACACATACACATATATATATATATATATATATACACATACATACACACGTACATGAATATACATACACACATACACATATATATATATATATATATACACACATACATACACACATACATGAATATACATACACACATACACATATATATATATATATATATATATATATACACACATACATACACACATACATGAATATACATACACACATACACATATATATATATATATATATATACACACATACATACACACATACATGAATATACATACACACATACACATATATATATATATATATATATATATATACACACATACATACACACATACATGAATATACATACACACATACACATATATATATATATATATATAAATAAAACACATATGTATGCATGTGTGCATATATACACACACACACACACACACACACATAATATATATAGTGGGGAGGTAAAGAAGACAAATACTCACTTTGCCACGTTTACTCACAATTTTCAGCTCAAACCAGGGCCGACACAGACACTACACAGACGTGTCTAGATACTAGACCTTCACCGTCAGGCTTTTAAAGCACCGCTGACACTGATTTCAAAGTACACCCACTCCTGTGACATCACCTGAGTTTGCCTTCACTGCCTCAGCCATTAAAAAATAAATAATCCAGCACCCTCCAACAACACCACCTCCTAAAGGCCTACAAGGCTGTGGATTCCTATTAGCTGGTGTTAATCAGAAGCCGAGCACGCTAGACTGTCCGTCTCCGAGGCCCCTGTTTAAAACACAAGCAGACAATGACTTCTTTTCCCAGTCCAGCCTCACTTCTCCCTCCTGTGAGTCACGGCTTACACGAAATCTTGAATATCAGGAAGCTTAAGGCTAGACAGAAGCGAGAACACTCAAATCAGGTCCAAGGCCGTTAAATCTCAGCTCCTTTTCCCTCTAATCTAAAGGGGGGCTGTACTGGAGGGAGAACAGGCTGGGTAAACAGAACACACGGCAGTTACGAGGGTCCGTAAGCCCCACGGCCTGGGTCAGTGTTAAGGAAGCTCGCTCCAGGGAAACTGGGCGCAGTCCCACGCGTATATTACTCAATACTGTTTAATCATTAGTGAGCAGCGCTGCGGTCATATAGCTACAACCCTCGTATCTCCCAAACTGTACACTAAAGGAGAAGGGGCAACCCCTATGTGAGTTTCAATGGAAGTCAATGTGGAGCATTTCCATTCGTCATGAACTTTTGATAACGTGAAGACCAGGTTGTTGAGAGACCATGACAACGTCCTTCAAGATCATACCAACTTAGTACTGGACTGGATGACCCTCTTATGAGCTGTAGTCCACGCAGATCACTGCAACCAGCTCAGCTGGCTCAGATGTTCCTCAGCTCAAAACACTACAAACTGGCCTCGGTCTGGAAGCTTCTCAGCTACGAAATTAAGGAAAAACACAGATTCAACACAACTGAGCTCAACTTTATAGTGTTATGGATTCATTTCAGATCCATTTCTTCTAATGGTTGCATTAACTGCACATTTCCACACCAGCTGACCAAGCTTTTCCTCAAGCAGCAACTTTGAGAAGTCTCAATTTCACAGCTGGAACAAAGAGACCAGACCCAGACCCTACTTGTTAACATCTGGAAAGGTGGAAAAGTTAGTTCCAGCACTTCTCCAAGCTGATCCAGGTCTAAGTGCTAGGCTCCTTATCTGAGAGCATGGGAGGAACCTTACCGTATCTAGCTAGCTTCCTAACCTAGCTAGCTCAAGAAGCCTCCTGAGATTCCTCCTCCTCCTCTTCCTCTTCCTCCTTCTTCTTATTCTTCTTCTCCAAGACCACCAAGAAGACCACCTGAGCTGAAAGTTAGCCCCAAGCCTTCCCCAAGTGAATTGAGACCACTAGGAAGCTTGATAGCTACCTACCTACCTTCTCTGTAGGAGCATGAGAGCCAGCTTACCGCATCTAGTCGTGCTGAAGAAGACCACCGCTGGGATGCCTCCTCCTCCTCCTCCTCCTCCTCCTCCTCTTCCTCCTTCTTCTCCAAGGATTGGGAACTAGACTGCCTAGCGCTCTGCTCCTGCCCGGGGCTTCCTGCACGTCCCTGGGGGGCAAATAATAACGGCAGGAGTGGGCTTAGTTAGCTAAACGTCGTGGGCGAGCAGCTCCAGCTCAGCTCCGGCTCCTGAAGCTCCCCAAAGCTGCTCACAGCAACAACGGCAGGAGCCTGAGCTGGAGCCCGTGTAGTGTGGAGGCTAGGCTGGGGAGGAGAGGAGAGGCGAAGGGGTGCCGAGGGCTCCGTCGACGGACTGGAGATACAACCTATTTTACAACTCTCTCTCTCTCTCTCTCTCTCCCGCACACACACACACTCTCTCTCTCTCCCGCACACACACACACACACACACACACACACACACACACGCGTGTGTTTACTGTACAACAGGGAAACTTTGGCGGCTCCATCTTCCGCTACGCGACCTAGCGACGGCACGCGGACTCGTCCCTAGCAACCGACACGCCGACGTCACCGTCGTACACATCTCGAATCGTCAAATAGACAAACAAACAAACAAATAAACAAGCAAACAAAAAACGCGATCCAAAAAAAATACAAACAAAACAACAACGCTGCGCACCGCCAGCCGTGCAGAGGGGCTGCCGAGGAAACACGTCACGACGTCACGGGCGGACGCGGTTAGGACACGCCTACTGCGTGAAAACAACTGGCGGGTTTCTGGCGGCATCTGCTGGACGAGCGGTGCAATTACAGCCACGGTCACAAAAACATGACCACGACTGTCCACAAATGTTCGCAGTGTCGACGATCGGCATGGAGTATGATGACCTTAGATATTCTGGGTTGTCTTTCTATTGGCAGGGCTGGGTTTGGCCCAGTTTTATGCATGTGTGAGCAATGGTAAATGCAGATATAGCTAGCTGCTATGCTACCTAACTGTTATAAGCACTAGGTAGAATTAGTAGAATTAAACAAATGGAATTAAAAAGCATTTAAATATAAATAGATTTTTTAAAAAATACAAATAATGGTTGCTCAGTTGAACACCTGAACACCTTGATCCATCACTGTGTTCCTCATTAGAACATCTCCAAAGTTCTCCTCTCTCATGGAGTCTAGTATTATTTAGAGTTCTCCTCAGATCAACACCTGGTTTGGTGGTAAATCAGGGCTTAATGATGGTAAATCATTAATGATTGATGATGGAGTTGAACACATCCTCCACGCTGTGCTGGCTGGACTGGGGGGCGTCCAGGAGAACCCCGGAGGAACCGAGCTCTGTTCTTCAGACTAGCTCACCGACAAGATCTCACTACTTTCTTTCTTCAGAATGAGAAGCTCTTGTTTCTCCTTTTTACTGGATTTATGTTCACCTGCATCTGTTTAAGTGTGATATTTTCTGGTTTTACAAGCACCAAAGCAAGTTTTTCCTCTGTACCGTACTGTATAATGTTGCCATCACACTAAAACCTTGTATCTCCAAAATGGGAACTATACAAAAGAAGGAAAGGATCTTAACACTCAGTGGACATCAATGTAAAAAGATCTTATTCCTACACAAAAGCTAAAATGTGGCCTGTATTGGTAGCTGTATAGATCCTCGGATTCCATGCTGGTCCCACATTTGGATGTCCACCAGGGTCAGTGATGGGACCAAGAGGGGTTGTACACAGCACAAGGGGCCTAGATGGGACCCATGTGAGATTAAGGTGGGCTGAAACAATGGAGCCCATCTAGGAAGCCCAACTGGGTCCTTGTAACAAAGTATGTACAAACCTACCTGAAACCCACCTAGCCCACGTTCCAATAATGTGAGCCCCACAGAGCATGTTGGCTGGACATGTTGGTACAACTGCCAGACTTACACAATGTCAAAAAGGGGCAAAAATTGAGACAAGGCTTTTTCGTGACCGCGACAATATGGAAAATTTCAATCCTTTGCCTACAAAAAAGGGGCTTTTATTACAATTAAATTTATATATATATATATATATATATATATATATATATATATATTTATTTATTTATTTTTTTGTCCATATAATTGACCCTTAATTAAAGAAAGAAAACCTTAAAATCCCACTGTAGTAAGTAACTGGTGGACTGTGCTAGCATTGCTGCACCCTCAGGTAGTGAAACTCACTAAATAGAATAACTCAGGCCTCTTTTGGTCAAACTGCACAGCCTACCTACCTTGGCCCAGTTTTTCATGAGGCTGAGAAACAGTTTGCCTTCTTTTTAGTAGGTAGAGAAAGGAGCTCGTACCGCTGTAGGCGTGAGGTGAGAGGAAGCTCAGCTGAAAGGCCGCAGGCCCAAACAGCCTGCTGTGATTCACTCCCACTCAGCCAATACAACACACCTGACTCAATCAGCGGTGGGAAGGAGGGGGACTGGCTTCATAAACCCCACACCCGAGGAGAAGTGGTGTTTGTTAGTTTGGTAAAAATAATGGCTGAAGAAAAAGTACGTTTCCAAAAACCAACTCAGGTCGAAGTACAGAAGCATCAGGTCACAAACTACAAGTTTTCACTTAGGCCAAACATGGTGTCTCAGATATGGCATGTTTGGTGTCTCAAGTGTGCTTCTTTAGTTTTCCACTGGAGCTACGAGGCTAATGGAAGTCTATAGGCCTGGGGCGCATGAGCTAATCGAGGGCTCTAGGTTTGAAAATGAGCTAATCTGTCATGACTGTTATTGTTTGTACTGTTATTCAAGCTAATTTGTTTGTGTACAGTAGTTCAATTCAGACTATAAGTATAGTGCAGCGTAACGACAAGATACACCAATTAAAATGCAACAATTTTCTTACATTTACATTGGAGGCGTTTAGCAGACGTTCTTCTCCAGAGCGACTTACAAAAGCACTTCACTGTTTACTCAGAAAGACCCTTAGCTAGTTTGTATCGGCTAGAATCCAGAAGATCCTTCAAGCTGAGACTCTACTAAAGATTTTGATACTAAAGACTGAGATTCTACTAAACACAAGTCAATATGGAGACCATAGTACTCTTCTCTTCGCCTGAGTACTCTCAGAAGAGGAGGGTCTTCAGTCTGGGTTTGAAGACAGCGAGTGTTGGACTCTGCTGTTCGGACACCCAGGGGAAGCTCGTTCCACCACTTCGGTGCAGGACAGAAAAAAGTCTGGACGCTCGTCTTCCGTGGATCTTAAAGGATGGCGGGTCGAGCCGAGCCGTACTTGAAGCTGGAAGGACTCTTGGTGCGGATCGGCTTTTGACCATCACCATCAAGTACTGGTGGAGAGGCTGGCTGGTCCAGTCTTGGCTTTGTAGACCAGTGTCAGGGTTCTGAATCTGATGCGGGAAGCCAGTGAAGAGAGAACACAGCAGAGGAGTATACATGTACATGTACATGGGAATAGGACTTATGTAAAATAGTCACTCCAACAAAAGCAGGTGTCCCAATACTTTTGTCCTTATAGTGTATGTAGAAATTAGGTGGGGGTCCATAAATCTAAATCTTAGGCCTAGCTATTGTAGTTCTTCAACACTGAGTATGGCAGTTGATCAGTGGGTGTGTGTGTGTGTGTGTGTGTGTGTGTGTGTGTGTGTGTGTGTGGCTTCATGGCTTCCACCAGTGCTAGGCGCAACAGATGGTGAAATAAAAAAGGACAAAAGTTAGAAGATCAGTGTAGAAAACTCTCCTCTCTGCACTCAGTCCAGACTGTCCTCATGCGACAAAATAAACAGGCCTTCGTTTTTTTCCTGATGTTGGTTTTTAATCAAAAAATGTACGAATTTAATAAAGTAGAGCAAATAAATAAGAGCGAGGTGCACTCCTGTTGGTGTTTATAATAAATGCCACAGAATACACAGTAAAAATAAGGCGCATGCTGGGAGGTTGTCGGCAAACTGCACCGAAGGAGCCCGGTTCCTGCCTGCGGAGACAAACACACCCTGCGTTACAATGACAAATGACGTCTAGACAGCTGTCTATATATAGCGGAAAATAAAGACATTTGCAGATCCTCCTTGTTTCATTCTGAACAGCGAAATACAAAATAGCCACATGGACTCTAATCAGGAGCTATTTAGATCAGTCTCCCTCGACTGAACCCATAAGTCAGCTATTAAAAGAATTAAAAGAACACATCCTCCAAATACAAGTGTGACTGATAATGTATAAAAGCTATTAGGAGGCAATTAGCATAATGCTCATGGTCTAATGCTGACTGGTTTCTTTTTTATTCATTCACTAGCAGTACTGACGTACTACTTCAAAGGCCTACTGATGTAGGTGGACTGTATGTAGCCTAATGTAGCAAACTCCCTCCCCCCCATTGAATATGGAGTACATATCAGAGCCATCAATTAACGATACACTAAACGGCCTTCTACTGATGCATTCAGCTACTCTCAGTTGCGCCTGTTGCTGACACAGATGCCTAGCATGCTAACTTGTTCAGGCTAATGGGCTGACATGGTGATTGGTGAGTCTCGGCCTAGAGTAGGCTAACTTTAGCTAGTAGGTTTAATTCAGGCCAAAACAGACATGCTAACAGATTAGCAAACTGGTTTAAGGGAAGTTAACACAGGCAGACCACCTATAGCAAGCTGGTTTCATTAAGGCTAACATAGGAAGACTAACCATAGCTGACCGGCTTAGTTCAGGATAACAGGGGTGTTGCTAAAAGTGTACTAGCTAATATTACTAGTAGTAGCTCACAGTAAAATCAAGTACGGGGAAATGTGATTAGGCTATATTAAATGTATGTAATTTACATTTTTACATTCAAACTGTTTACAGCAGAGTTACAGCACTGTTAAAAGTAGAAGATCCTTGAGGAATGTTCTCCAATGTCTAACCCTACTGAGCTACACACGTAAAAGTATAGGATCCTTGAGGGACTTTTGGAGGTCCTTCCGTTTGAAACTCTGGAGGAACCTCTTAAGAAGCTTTAAGGAACCTTTTAAAAGAAAAATGTTCCTTGAAGCACTTTTAAAAGAGGTTCCTCCACAGTTTCAAACTGAATAACCTCCAAAAGTCCCTCAAGGATCTTCTACTTTTACCAGTGTCGATATGGTGAGAGCTCAGTTGGGTTAGAAGATGGAGAAAATCTGTGCTGTCCCGGCTCTTGGGAAGCAAAAATTGATCACTGGTGTCTTCCAAAAGATTTAAGAGTGGCTCAAGTCTAGTTTCTCAAACAGATTTTAGAACAGTTTGTTCAGGTATGTTTAAGCCTGGACTGCTAAATGAGATGTGATTCATGGCAGCCACTCAGAACAAAGGTTATTTGCCTATATCAGCCTTAAAACATAGTAGCAAAAACAGCCAGGGATGAAGAAAGGTTGGAAAAGCTCATATAACATATTCTTTGAACTGTTTTTTTGGTACATAAACCCACACAAACTTCATAAACGGACCTCAAGAGATCAAAACCATAAAAAGGTTCTGGGGCTCTGTACAAGTCCCAGCCAGCGACATTTCCTCTAGGCACTGTCTGACCCACCTCTGTGCCCGAGCATCACATCGCCTTCATACTGTGCTATGCTTAGTGCCTGTTTCTGCTCACTGTCCAGTTCCTCCCACTGCTCCTCCGTCACTGCCCACGCTTGTTCAACACTCATCCAGGACAGCTGAGCGGCACTAAAGACCACCTATAAGCAGCAGGGTGAAACACACACTTATGGCTTTCAGCTTCAAGTCAAATCATAGCCATTGTTCCTTATATCATTATCAGAAGAGCCAGACTGTGAAGCTCTTACAGCCATCTTTCTGGGGGGTATCAGGGCTATCGCTGCTGGGGTCAGCCCTCCTATTTGTTCTTCTACAAGGGCAGACAACACCATGTCGTCCAGTCCGGCTGAAAAGAGGGGCTTGGTGTTAGTTGTTGGTAAAGCAATGGTTCCACCAAGAATCTAATTTACACCAAACCAAACATGGTCACGTCTGGAGATATGAGGCTAATGTTGCTAACAAGTAATGGAAGCCTATAGCCACCAATTTAGCATAACACAAAAGGCATGCCTAAGCCTCAAAACACATTGAGATGTTACATCATTTATTAGACATGGGAAGGTAGGTTGGTAGGCAGGTAGGTAGGTATGTGGGTGGGTAGACATGGTGATAACTCCAGCTAATTCCTACTAATCCAACTCTGCTGCAGGAGTCTCGGCCTAGAGTAGGCTAACTTTAGCTAGTAGGTTTAATTCAGGCCAAAACAGACATGCTAACAGATTAGCGAACTGGTTAAATTGAAGCTAAGGCAGGCAGACTAACTATAGCAACCTGGTTTAACTGAGGCTAACATAGGCAGGCTAACCATAGCTGACTGGTTTAGTTTGTAATAGCTAGTAGTGTAGCACACAGATTACACTACAACAGCCCGGGTGTCCTGGGGGAGTAAAATGAGGGTATAATAGATCAAATGAAATAGATAAAGCGGCTAGTTCGTAGGTTTTTAAACAGCATTAGCTGTGCATAATGCTAATTAGCAGAACAGACTGCTTGTTCAGTGTAAAATCAGGGAGAGTGAAAGGCCTTTTAAATGATGTCACTGGGATTGCTTACTTAATAAACTAACGAAAGGTCTAAAGGTTAAGCAGAAGTTCAGATATGAGCAATAAGATCAGCTTGTCCAAGAAGTACTGTGTAATTAATACACTTGGTTTTGGTTTGATTGAGTTTTTTTGAGAATTCTGGCCAAGTCATCACCGTAAGCACAATGCCCAAACTGAATAATGCCCACTACTGTCCTTCATCTTAGGAAGTGCTTGGACCCCTACCTGCCAGAGTCCCAATCTCAGTGAAGACCTCAGAACCCCAGCTGCTGACTGGGCCGAAGCCCAGAGGGTTGGAGAGTCGAGCAGTCAGGGCTTCAGTCTGCTCTTCAGAGCACGGCAGGACCGTCTCCCTCAGGAACAAAGCTGCCACACTAACACACACACATGAACGAGAAGTTTGGAGATGTATAGTACGATCATAATCACAGATTTGTAAACAGTCATTAAAAAAAGGGGATAGTGACCTCAGGCTGGACGGGTCCAGACGAGAGATTTCTGAGGGGCTGAGGCCACAAAGCAGATGATCAAGCGAAACCAGCTCCAGCACTCCAAGGTCTTCTGGCTTCTGCTTACGACGTCTCATTATGCCCTGGAGAGCTGCTCTCATCTGGAAAACACCACGCCAGTGGCTGATGTAAGTGGTGAGTAAATGGTTTTAAATGCGCCTACCCATAATTCCAAAGGTAGTAGCCATTATGGCAATAAAAAACAAGCAATTACCGTATTTAAACCAACATTATGTAGCAGTTGCATGTTAAAACAGCAGCTTCAGAGTCATGCCGAAGCTCCACTGACTGTAACAGGGAGAACGGCGTCTCCGTCTACTACAGGCCTGGAACGCTGCTACTGCACTATGGTACATTGGTGGAGCGGCAGGAGGAGAACCTCTCTCCAGAGATGTTAGCAAAACGCTGCGTAACCCATAGAGTCATATTAGTGTACATTCCTGTAGTATTACTCTACCGCCTACTTTACTCACATGCTTCTATACATTCAGATGTTCACAAGCTTCTGGAGCTCTCAGCTTGTCCAGAAATGCATGTGTACAGCGCTCAAAGTATGATTTGTATTTACAGCAGTGGTGTAAAACGGAATTACACTCCACACCTGTTGGGGGAGCCAAGGAGCAACTTTTAAACCATTATACTTTATTTTGTTGGGTTTTTTAGTTACTTTAGCTTTATAGCTCCAGTGCTAAAACAGGACAAAATTAGCTCCAAACATATCTCAGCTGACCGACTGGGTAGCTATAGGAGCCCCGAACTCGTCCTTTACAGTGAAGTGTAGTGTAGTGTAGTGATAGCACAGTGGATAATATCACTGTCAGCTGCTGAAATTACATTCACTCTGTGGACAAAAGTATTGGGACACCTGCTTATTCATTGTTGCTTCCAAAATTGAGTTGTTGTTTTTTTTAAAGAGTTGATCCTACTTTTAGTAACAACTTTTTACTAGAGTTTGGAGCATTGCTGTGATGATTTGATTGCATTCAGCGACAAGCGGATTAGTGAGGTTACTCCCCAACCCATTCCCAACTTCCCAACTCATCCCCAATTCCCCAACCTGTTCCCAACTTCCCAACTCATCCCCAACCCATTCCCAACTCACCCCCAACTCCTTTACTCATCCTCAACTCCTTTACTCATCCTCAACTCCTTAACTCACCCCCAACTCCTTAACTCATCCTCAACTCACCAACTCACCCCAACCTCCCAACTCACCCCAACTCCTTAACTCATCCTCAACTCCTCAACTCACCCCAACCTCCCAATCTCACCCCCAACTCCTTAACCCATCCTCAACTCCTCAACTCATCCCAACCTCCCAACTCACCCCCAACTCCTTAACTCATCCTCAACTCATCCCCAAATTCCCAACTCATCCCCAACTCCTCAACTCACCCCCAACTTCCCAATTCACCCCAACTCCTTAACTCATCCTCAACTCATCCCCAAATTCCCAACTCATCCCCAACTCCTCAACTCATCCCCAACTCCTCAACTCATCCCAACTCATCAACTCACCCCCAACTTCCCAACTCATCCCCAACTCCTCAACTCATCCCCAACTTCCCAACTCATCCCCAACTCCTCAACTCACACCAATATGCCAATCCAGTATTACACACATTTAATAGAGAATTGCTTAAGAGTGTGTGTAATACTGCACTGCAGAGGGAATTCATCTCTGAGCAGTCTTTGATTCTTTATTTCTTCAAATAAACTGAGAGCACAGGCGTCAGAACTCACCTTCTTTGAGCTCCATTCCTTAAAACTCCCGAGCTGAGCCACCACAGCAAGGTCAGATATGTTAGCTGCCTGCAGCTCTCTCTCACCCATCTCAGTGGCGATACAGCCCAGCTCCAGCAGCTGCTCGGGCCTGAGCGCCTTCACCGGCTTATAGAGCTAGAAAATGAAACAAATCTGATCCCCTATTCATATCAACACTAATCCAGAGTACTTTTACACAATAGGCAAGTTTACAGACGAAGGTTTGGGCCTACTCTGTACTCAAAAGTTTGAAACTGTGGAGAACCTCTTAAGGAACCTTTAAGCAACCTTTTTCATCTAAAGCATTTTCTTAAAGGTTCCTCAGAGCACCTTAAGAAGCAAATTGAAGAACCTTCAAAAGTTCCACAAGGATCTGGTACTTTCTGACTAACAGTGTAGGAAAATAGCTACAAGTGTTAAAGGACTGACCGGTCTGAGCTCTGCCCACAACGCCCCACGTTGCTCAGAATCCAGTGAGGCATCCAGACCCATGAACTCTACACACTCCTCTAGCTCCCTTCTCTTCATTCGACTCAGCTGATACCAGCGCCAGGCCGAGGGGAAGGTTCCTTTGACGTCCGCACAGTTGGGTGTTGGTTCTGATAATCACACAGTCGGTTCACTCACAGATAAGGTCTGATTAAGTTCCGTAAGCTGTAACAGATGCAGGAAATTGAAGCCATAAACAAGCCTCACCTCTCCTTGTCCATCTGCGGCCTTTGATGATTTTGTGAATGAGGCTGTAGATCTTGTCTTTTAATCCTTTCAGGTCAGCACACACTTTACCAAGCGTGGAGTCCTTCCAGTGCCACTGACTCTGCAAAACCTGCTCAACTGTGTCTTTTCCTAAATCGTCCTAACAGAGACATGACCTTCAGCATAATGGAGCAAGACAGGGCAGACTACCTGAGCTATAATGATAAGGACTGTCTGTCAAAGATACTTTTTTATTCTTACCAGCGGTAGAGATCTTATCTGCTGGGGTGACAGGGTGAACACGAGACGGCCTGCATGTTCAACATCCCCCACCGTCCATGATTTTGGCTCTCTGTGGAGGGAAGAGTAACTAGATCAGATGCAAACCTAAATGATAACTGATCAGCACAGTGATTTATCAGTCTACTCAGGCTTTTGTAGAGTTCACTAACACCGAGAAACTAAATAACTGATCAGCTCAGTGATTTATCAGACTACTCAGGCTTTAGTAGAGCTCAGTAACACTGAGATCAATAACTGATCAACACAGTGATTTATCAGTCTACTCAGGCTTTAGTAGAGCTCTTGAACACTGAGATCAATAACTGATCAGCACAGTGATTTATCTGTCTACTCAGGCTTTAGTAGAGCTCAGTAACACTGAGATCAATAACTGATCAGCACAGTGATTTATCAGTCTACTCAGGCTTTTGTAGAGTTCACTAACACCGAGAAACTAAATAACTGATCAGCTCAGTGATTTATCAAACTACTCAGGCTTTAGTAGAGCTCAGTAACACTGAGATCAATAACTGATCAACACAGTGATTTATCAGTCTACTCAGGCTTTAGTAGAGCTCTTGAACACTGAGATCAATAACTGATCAGCACAGTGATTAATCAGTATATTTAGGCTTTAGTAGAGCTCAGTAACACTGAGATCAATAACTGATCAGCACAGTGATTTATCAGTTCACTCAGGCTCTAGTAGAGCTCAGTAACACTGAGATCAATAACTGATCAACACAGTGATTTATCAGTCTACCCAGGCTTTAGTAGAGCTCAGTAACACTGAGATCAATAACTGATCAGCACAGTGATTTATCAGTCTACTCAGGCTTTAGGAGAGCTCAGTAACACTGAGATCAATAACTGATCAGCACAGTGATTTATCAGTCTACTCAGGCTTTAGTAGAGCTCAGTTACACTGACTCACCCCAACAAGCTCCTCTCTGTGAGCAAGGCAGCTATTTCACTGAGGGATTCAGAAGGCATGCAGTATTGTCTCAGATCTTCCAGGCGCAGCTTCAGAGCCTCTCTGTCCACCTGGGCTAGAGCATCCCTGTCCAGAAAGAGCAGGAGAGGCCCTAGCAGGTCCATGGAGGCCCCAGAGAGATGGTCCTCAGATATACCCTGGAAAATGTTTGCAAGTGCACTCTGCAAAATCACTGTCAGCTGGGACAACGTGTAAGAATATTGATTTGATTCAGTTCAATCTGAATTAGGAATAGCGGGGCCTCGGAGCAATAATATTATTTTGACAAAAACAGATATTGCAAAGCCCTAGGGTACACATTCTAATGACTCTTATACACTCTTACTGAGCATCTAAACAATGCCTAAATTCTCCCATTCCAGCAGAGTGTTGCAAAAGCTATTTCTCTTACAAGAACATCAATAGCTTTCTCAGCCAAGGCCATCTGCTTGTGTCTTGGAAGCTGCAGAAAATCGATAAAGTGTTGTCGAATGTGGTTCAGGACGGCCATGAGTGAGGTGTTGGACAGGCGCTCGATCATCATCAGTCTGGGAGACAGCATACAACAGTGAGGCAGGGGCTAGATGAGGAATGAGCTTCAGAGGGAGGAGGGAAAATGACTGATCTTACGGTAATCCTGCAGTAAATGAAGAGCTGAGGCCATTCAGGTCTATATTTGGCCTTTTCCGAAGCTCCTCCACCACACATTTCCTCTGTTGAAACATAATTGGTTAGAAACCACTTATTCATTTTTCCTAAGCCTGTATTGTACTGGCATGCAGTACTTCTCTGAGGCCTGATGTTTGCCTGGTCATTTGTTTTAATAATGAATCAGGCTGAGAAGCCTTTAAAGCGACTGCCACATGGCTGGTAAACGGCTATTAAACAACTGCATCACAGCACAATGATGGTATTGGCGTATTCGCTTATCGTTTGTTATGTACTGGCAAACCGAAATGCAAACCTTCAAGTGCTTTCATTTGTTACAAATGCCATTAGCACTGGCAGAGCACTAGACTTTGCCTTGGCATGACAATCGGGAAAACAGTAGAGACCAGTTATTTTGAATTGCTGCGATTGTCTAAAGCTTGTCTCACACATTCTCACCAGAGCTGGCCTCAGTCCTCCTGGCAATTCCGTGATAAACCGCAACAATTCAGAGAAGTCTGATTCATTGGCCCAGTGCCGCAGCTTCTTACAGCTCATACCGCTCGCAATGCGACCCAAACGTCTGCAATGGAAAGCAACAAATAGCGCAATACTGCAGAAGGCCGTAAAGTAGGAAGCCATAAAACATTAGGATTTAGTCTGCTGTTACTGGTTCAAGTAGGATAGATGGATACGAGTGCTCAGAATAGCTGAAGTGGAAATAACATTGCATATGGTAAAATATAACATAGGTGTTTTATAATGTAGATAAACAGATTCTAGTAAAATGTGCCTCTCACATTGCCATAGCAACAGCAGCTGCTAACATTACATAACTAAGCCTCCATCAGTGAGCACCAAGACATAAGAAAGGCCTGAATAAGACGACTTTCCTAGACGTTCCCGGGACATCTAGATTGGTTTGACGTTTGATGGACGCTTTTCTGGACCTGGACAAAAACTAAATTTAGACTTTTCGTACCTTAACCGTAACCATAACCAAACCATAAACCATGATTTGCTCAAAAATGTCAATAGCATCACAACGTCTTTGTATAGGCCAATTTAGTCAGGCCAAACTGGCCCGAAACTGAGCATCCATAGATAATTAGAGTCGGTGGTATATTGGTGGTGGTGGTGGTGGGGGGGGGGTATTTAGGATGATTCCAAGGGCCTGTGACTGACAGCGGTTGTGCCATGTTGACATTAAGACTTCTACTACGCTTTAAGGAAAGCGCCGGATACCCAGCTCTGATCCATCAGCTAGCAGACGCCCATGTCTGCCAGCAACGGTGATCTACCCACCCAGAGAGAACAAGGCCAGCTGTGCTCTCTCAGACTCTGGCTGCTGATGGCAAGCAGCATGGCAGCGCCTTAGTCTGCTGGACCACTCGGAGCTGCACATACTGTTTTAATAAATTTAGAAAAAAGTTTATCTAGTTCAAACAATGTTGAATTGTATTGGATTCATTGTTTTTCCAATTTTCCAGCCTGGCAAACATTACAGCCCCAGCTGGCCCCTTAGTCTGTCACGATTAACCCAGACTAATAAACAGCTAATAGAAAGAAAGCTAAAAAAGTTGTGGGGCAGCCTTGTATCACTTACAGTACTGTATCTCTGGTGATGTTCTCCGTCTCCTGGATCATTCCGAAAAGCAGCTGAGCCTGTTGAATGAAAAACATGAGCAGTTGGATGGCAATCAAGATGGAACGTGATACGGCTTTGGCCGAGACTGAGATCACTCTAATGCGAGCATTATTAATTCATATTCCCTTGTGGAAGCTATTGTACTACAGTGAGACCAATTTGCTAAGGCAGCTGAGGGGCAGTTTGTATCAATTTACTGAAAGGCTCATCTGCATAACCATCATCAGCTGATTCAAGTACATACACTATATGTCCAAATGTTAGTGGACAGCCCTTCTAATGAATGCATTCAGCTACTTTAAGCTGCACACATTGCTGACACGGGTTGTCTAGTCCCCGTGGAGAAGCACTGCCAATAGAATCTCTGAATCTCTCTCTGGACTCTCTGGAGCAGATAACCATGAACCTATTGGCACCATGCTGCCTAATGCCAGGTGTGGGCTAGATGATTATATAACACCCCCCAGCATTGATCTGTGGAGCAGTGGAACTGTGTTCTCTGGAATGATGGATGGTGCTCCATCCAATACTTTTGATTGGGATGAGTTGGGGAGTTGGGGGAGTATGAGCCAATACTCCTCCCAAATCTAGTAGAAAGCCATCTTCCCTGGACAGTAGAGACAGTTCCTCCAACAAAAGCAGTATACAATCTTTTAATACTTTGAATTTTGGAAGAAATGCTGAATGAATAGGTGTCCCAATACTTTTGTCCATATAGTGTATGACATCAGCCCGTAAGAGTTGTGTTTAAAACACAATGGTAATTATTTAAAAGGAGCTGGTGAGGCACAGGGATGATCAGTGTTTTACCTGCTGATGGGACCAGGGCATGTTCTGGTATAGAGGAAGGCCCTGAATGATTGCCTGTCCATTGAGCTTCATTGCAAGTTGTTTCAGGGACATGACAGGTAGAAGGCAGTGCAGGTACAGCGTGATGTTTGCTGATGAACGCTCCAGACCCTTTAGATAAACGGGAATGAGTAGTTAGATCAGAGAGGGACACGACTGCTCTTACATCTAATTACATAATTAACAGGCCATGATACATGCTGATCAAATAGTAGGGATGTCCTGATCGGGATCGGTCCGACCCAGGCATATTTTAATGGATCAGGTATTGGCTATTTTAATCCTAATTCAAGTCTTTGATTTAACCATGGTGTTCAGTGCTGTTGTGATATACTGACCTGACGTTCTGTTAGCTGGTTGTACTCATTTGGTAACAATTTAACAATTTATCTAGACCTCATCCAAGCCTCACTCTCACTCGTTATCTTATTCACATGTACACTGTTACTATGGTAACCAATCAGGAAAGTAATTGCAATCATAGTCTGAACGTAGAACAATCACTCTAAAAATCTGATTAACCCTGCGGTGTAAATAAAGCCCTAAAGGTTCTGTCCAGATGTTTTTGAAGACTTAGCATTTCTGAAAATTTCCTCATCCACAGAAAACCTTAAAACAGCCTTAAACTCTCACATGAGCATGCCACCCCGGCAGAGGACCCTACCACCTCTCAAAAGTTGATGTTATATTCATCAAAGAAGCAGTGTATCGGCCAAAATAGACCTAAATACTAGCTGCGTTCCAAAGCCTAGGCTGCTGTGAAGACTCTTGCTTAGTAGCCTACTGTTCACACAAATGGAACAACTAATAAGACCATGTGGTGACGTCACCAGAAAGGTCCTGCCTCCTGCAACTGCAGCACAAAACTTAAAATACGATATACGGACAAAGGCTTTAATTATTTAATTATTTAACACTTCACAAGGTATCACAAACTTTTAAGACTCTGCTCTGGCGGCTTCGTTCTCCATTTTCATGTTGCTGTTGTTTTCCTACATCAGTTTTGTCCTCGAAAGGCTGTATATGAAGGGTCCTTCACTTTGGAATGGCCTTCTATGAGGGCCTAGGCTTTGGAACAGCTACTGTTTCTAACAACATCAGAGATTTCCTCACTGTGTGCGAACAGAAGGTCTTCATACCTCAATCAAGGCCTAAAACTGGGGAAAAAATCAACCATAGGCCAAAATGATATATTTATAAGCATATCCAGATTCATTAAATGCAGTACCTGCTGTATTGCGCTGGAGACCATTGCGCGATGGCCCGGCTGCAGGTCAGTCAGCAGAGAGCTCCAGCACCGACATTCAGATGTTCCCATCATGTCAGGTACACTCAGGTTTCTCAGAAAGGCGGGAGTCAAGCCCGTCAGTAATGGCCTGAGCCTACATAATGTGTCTGCACTGATCTAAACAGGAGAGCTGAATGAATACAGCTGTTCTCAGAGCCAGTGCCATTCAAACCTATAGATCCTGTGTCACCACTTACATTCGTTTCTTGGGCTATTTTGCTGAGGATCTGGAAGGCCTGGAATGGAATAAAGAGGTCAACGGTTCAATTCAGGGCAGAATTTGATTGGTCTTAATCTTGAGTTAGATGCTGTGCTTACCTGTGCAGGTGGAAAAGTGGGAATGGCAGGCAAAGAGAAGAGCTCCAGCAACTCAGATGAGGAAAGAGACTGCAAGAACGAGGCGCCCAGCTGGGGTAAGACTCCGTGCAGAGAGGCCAGTGCCGAAGAAGACAAGACGCTGGTGTTCAGAGATTTAAGAGTGAGGCCCAGCCAATGGGAAAGCTGAACACGGGAGAAACTGTGTCAGTTTTATCAGCTGTTGCTGAAGTCACAATGCATAATAAGCATTCCCAGCTAACATGTCCATGTGGGGCCTGTACAGGTAGCCCAACTGGGAACCAGAGCGCTTTGTCCACGTTGGCCCCTGAGAGGGGTTCATCATTGGTCCCATCTGTGTCGTACTGTACACTGCATTCAGGGCCTAGATGGGACCCATATTAAGGTGAGATTAAGGTGAGCTGTAATGATGGGGTCAATTTAGGAAGCCCAGTATAAAAAACACATGTACAAACCCACTCAGAGCCAATCTAGCTCATGTTCCACACATACGAGAAAGGGCCCATAATGTAGTTGGTTCGTGAGGTTCAATTTCCCAGGCAGGTAAGCCCACCAGTCCCTTGGCTTGTATATAAGTCGCTCTAGATAACAGCTTCATCTCCATCCATGAGGCCTGTCGCTCACCCCACCGGTATTTAAAGCCTGATCATCCTCATGCAACGCCATCTACAGGAGCCTGAGGTTACTACCACCTTAAGAAAACGCAAGGTGACTTATTTTTGGTTGAACAGGACAACTTTACAAGAGAAGAAAAACCGGCAGATTCAGATTAAGTCGAAAAGTTAAAAAAAAAAACGAAAGAAAACGGAGATGCGAGGTTTTTGCATGACTGCAGCGATATATTGACATAGGCACTGTAAATAGGGCAAACTCACTCTGCTATTTCCACTGACATGGCCTTCTGAAATACATTTTGCAAGCTGCAGCCACAGAGCCGGCGAGACAGGCGAAGTAGACAAGAAGCGGTGCAGCTCATCTGAATTCAGGTAGCATATTAGGACGCCTAGCCTGTAGCAGAGGGGAAAACAACTGGTTAACCATTTGTCTTGTTGCCCAACTGTCCAATACCATTCAGAGTAATGTATTACCTCATTATTGTCTCACTGGTCAGATTCTTCCTCTTGCTGAACAGAGTACGAAGCACATGGCGCCCTCTTGTGGCATCCAGGCTGCTATTTGCCAAAAAATCCACCAGGGGGCTGAGCTGTGTGGTGCACCAACATTAAACATTTAACTGTGGTCTCTTGCAGATTTTGGTGAAACATCTACAGTTTCGAGTTTCGATCTCTGCTACCCACCTGCTGGGATGTTAACTGCTGGAAGTGGCTGACAGGGAGGTGTGGGAGCAGAGGAAGGATGGCGGTGAGGAAGTATGGTGGCCAGGTGGAGACGTCTCCTACCACGCTTGACTGTAGGAGGCGTTTAGCAAATGCTTGCTTCTGGGGGGACTTCATCTCAGAGCTGTGGTCACGAATGGCCATCAGCCTGAAAAAGAATGCAGGTAATCTGGACATCCGAAGAGAATTGGGATTTTTCAGCAGTGTCAGAAGAGTCAAATCTCTGGCTTTAGACCAGGGTTCTTCAGTTAGAGTTCTGGAGGGCTTATTGCTGATGCACATATAGTCAATAGTGGAATGGACAGCATGGTGGATAACACCACCACCTCCAAGGTTCTGGGTGTGGGGTGGTGGTATTATCCGCTACGCTGTCCATTCCAAATGCACCCACTGCACTACATACACTATATGTCCAAATGTTTGTGGACACCTCTTCTAATGAATGCATTCAGCTACACAGCTAGTCTAGTCCCTGTGGAGAAGTACTGCCAATAGAATAGGACTCTCTTGGGAAGATAAATATGAACCTATTGGCACCTAATGCCTAATGCCAGGTGTGGGCTAGAGGGGTATAAAGCTCCCCAGCATTGAGCTGTGAAGCTGTGGAAGATCTGTGTTCTCTGGAATGATGGATGGTGGTGCTCCATCTAATACTTTGGGTTGGGGATGAAGTGGAGTGGTGATCATCCAACAACCTGACCTCACTAACATCTTTTCAGTGAGTGCAATCAGATCCTCACAGCAATGTTCCTCCAAAATCTAGCACCTAGTCTTCCCTGGACAGTAGAGACAGTTACTACAACAAAAGCAGGGCCGACACTTTTGAATACCCTTGATTTCGGGAAAAAACGATGAATGAGCAGGTGTCCCAATATTTTTGTCCAGATTTTTGTCTCTACTCACACACTGTCGTTGACCATCAGCGATGCAGGGAAGTTCATGATATCGGATACAGACATGTAGGGGATGAACTGTGAGAGGTCAACAAATAGCTCTGGTGTTACACGTGGAAATTTGTGGATGAATGCTGCGGTCATTGTCTCCATGGCTTCCTGTTCCTTTGGGGAAGACTTTGGAGGACACCAGAGAAGACAGACAAGAACTTTGTCAATAAAGACAGTATAAAACAGCGGCATCCAACCCTCCTCCTGAAGAGCTACCTTCCTGCAGGCGTCATCCCAGCCCAAATCGAACCCAAATCAGGCAGTAATTAGGTAGATCAGTGGGAAGGTACCGTAGCTCTTCAGGAGATGTTTTGGAGACCACAGTACTGCTAATTCTACAGCAGAATAAGGCACTATATAAGACCATCTGTAGCCGTCAGACTACCTGTATGGTCTCCACTTGTAGCTGGTCCCAACTCTGATGGACATGAGACAGGAATCTTTTCACTGCGTCTTTTTCTGCAGACAGCACAAGTGAGCGTATGCTCTCCCTGGGCATCTGGAGGTATTCCTAGACCAGCAGCAACCAGGACATCAGAGATGACAGGTTATTGTTTTGTGGACACCCCTTCAAATGAATGCATTCAGCTACCTCAGCTAGGTTGCACTCATTGCTGATTGACAGATGTGCAAATGCACACACACACACACACACACACACACACTTGTCTGGTCCCTGTACAGAAGTACTGCAAATAGAATAGGACATTGAGGAAGACTTTGGAGGACACCAGAGAAGAAAGACAAGAACTTCATCAATAAGAATCTAGAAGTTACCCCCCTGCTGGTTTGTCTAGTCTAGTCTTTGTAAAGAAGTGCTGCCAATAAAATAGGACTCTCTAGAGAAGATAAACATGAACCTATTGGAACCTAATGCCTAATGCCAGGTGTTGGCTAAAGGACTACAAAGCCCCCCAGCATTGAGCTGTGGAAGAACTGTGTTCTCTGGAATGATGGATGGTGGTGCTCCATCTAATACTTTGGGTTGGGGATGAAGTGGGGTGGTGATCATCCAACAACCTGCCCTTACTAATGCTCTAAAGTCTTCCCTGGTCAGTAGAGACTCCAACAAAAGCATACATTTGAATACCTTTGATTTCAGAAGAAGCAATGAATGATCAGTGTCCCAAAACTTTTGTCCATATAGTGTATTAACATTCAGTGAGCTCTACCTGTATAAGAAATCTCAATGCAGATGAGTTGTCCTCCTTTTGAATGAGATCCCAGAGAACAGGCTGTTGATGGAAAAGGGCAGGAAAATGAGCTTAGCGTACTGAGAACTGCAACCAAAAACCAAAACCTGTATCTCCAAAATCTCCAAACCTCTACAGGAACAGGCATGGCAAGTTTCAATGAAAGTCAAATAAGTTATTTTGGATTTTGCATTTCTATTGGTCCATTCAATATGAAATTTGCATTTTAAGGTAAAAATTGTGAAAAACGTCAATACTGGAGATACAAGGTTTATGCAGGACAGCAACAATCAGTTAAAATCGCCCTTACACTAAAACAACTAAGAAGGTCCTCCTTCAGAGATGGGTTCCTCTCTCGTCTAAGAAAGATCCCAACGGTCTGGAGCACGCTAACGGACGCGTCTGGCCTGAGAGTTGCCCAGAAGGAGGCGTTGTCCAAGAGGCTGGAGAGTAGAATAGCTTGGCCAAGGCCTTGCCTCACCTCGCGCTCCCCCTCGTCCAAGCCAGCCGACAGTCCCACAACAAAATCTAGCACCCTGAGCACGTAGCTTACAGTGGCCAGCCAGCCCACACGTTCATCCATGACACCTTCACACAGGCTTAGCTTGTGCAGAGCCTCCTGCAGGATGGGCATAGGGTTCACACAGAGCTGAGACGTGTCAAAGTCATACGGGGCAGGCAGCATGTCAAACAGCTGCTGAAGGACACACCGGGTGCCCTGCTTTGAGTCTGAGTTGGGGTTGCAGTAGTCTAAAAGTAAGGGCTGCCTGCGAACTAGCATGAGGTAGCGGGTCGTGTTCTTGCAAATGTAGTCCCTCAGCCCTACAGCGTCTCCACAGAGGTCAAGCAAAGTGGCGTTGGTGAGATGATCTGCTGTCCAGTTTGAGAAGTCACAAGGCGTGTCTTTGGAGTCGTGGTGGGAGTCTTTGGGCAGTACTTTAGAGCAGTATTCAGCTGCCCAGCCATCAAGGGGTAACGGAGAGGTCCCATTGCCACACAAGGCCGAGATCAGAGCGGAATTGTTGGGCAGGAAGCACCTCCTGAAATCGTGGGCGCTCAGAGATCTGGTGCTAAGCATTTCTAAGCAGTCTTCGGTCGCGTCACTTGCAGAACTTGCAGAACTGTCTACGGAGAGCTGAAGACAGAGGTCATCAATGCTTGACTGGTTGAGGTAATGGTAGTCCTTGGAAATGGCAGCCTGAAAAACATCACAGGTATAGCGTTTATCTTTATAAACTTAAGACTTACAGGAATTATTAATATATTATTTATTAATATTAAAAATATTTTATTATTTTTAACTGTAGACAAAATGTAAAATGACAGACTTTCTCTGTAAATTAATTAACAAAAATTGTTATTTTATGTTTTATTTTTAAATGTATTTCTTTTTTTTATAGAAAGAATACTATAAACTTTTATGCAACCAAAACATGCAGATAATAATATAAATGTTTGTTGGTCATACTAACAAGTTTCACTGTCATTTTAGACAAAATTTTATTAACTAGAGAATTATATACACACTTAAAAATGTGATTATAAAAAAAATAAAAAATGTAAAAGTAAAGTCAATTATTCCAATCAAACTTCAGCAGAAATCCAAAAACATTTACAGAAATATTAAATTGAATATTAAAAAGTTTCTGACGAGAAATGTATTTATTTATTTTTCCTGAATCATTACTATTGAACACCTTCAGTAACGTGACAACACTAAAAGTTCTACAGCAAAAAAATTTAAATGTTTGAGTTGAATTAATTTTAAGGTTTTAAACATATGGTACAACAACGTAAATGCAGTAGGTTAGACTAACTCATAAAGTCATAACACTTTAGTAGAATTATTGATTTTCTTTATTCTAATATTCAGGATTCCAGAATATGTAAAGTAAACGTGTTTCACTGCAGAAATGTGAATAAAAATGTCAAAAAATTCATCTGTAAATTTATTGTTTTTCCTCATAATTTGAATTGGGATATTCCACCTTAATTTTGCTAATGTTTTGTGTTTGGCAGCCACTGCTTCCAGCCATTTGACTGTTTTTTTACAGTGTACAAAAAAGCATGTGAAGAAAAAAGTCCACAAGTCATCCGACCATCCGGACAACATTATCTAGTACCTGTTGGGCTCGCTGAAGCCAGAAGGACGAGTTGGCACAGACTGTATTATTAAATTCTTGCGCGAAGAATTCGCTGCACACGTGTACCCACAGGAAATCTTCCTCCGCGGCCGAGAGGTACCACGCTGCGTTGGTACAACTAGCATGCAGGTCAGGCGTTGCATGGCTGATTTCAGGGTCCAGTGTGGCTTCACCTCCATCAAAAAGATTACAGTAGAGGAACACCGTGAAATTTGAAACCCCAGTCAGACCGGGTATAGAGGCATTGCAGGCGGCCTCCAGAATCTCAGCCGAGGCTGACAGGTCTGTTGCGTCTGTCGGGTCGTGGTACGTCAGCTGAGGCTGGAGAAGTCTAGGCCTTTTTGCTGAGGCCTGTTTTCTTGAATCGTGTTGTTCCTCCTCCGAAGGCGTGCAGGACATGAAAGGCGGCCTACTCGGCAAACCCTGTGAGGTGAAACCCATGGCTTGAGCATTCCACGTCAGATTATGCCTAATACCCCTGTGTGACAAATGGTAGCACATTAGTGAGAGAAGTGCTTAATAAGGTCTGGAGTGCTTTCAAACAGAGCTCAGTAAGAATGAACTGCGGCGCTTTCCCCAGGCTAAGACACTTACCACAAAATCAATTGTCTCAGGTCACCTTTGGGGGGGAAACAGAAAGTGGAAACAGTAATGAGTGAGTTCAGGAGTGCATGAGTACAAATCACTGATAATCGCAGAAGGTTGCACAGGGGGGCTTTACACAAATGGTGCCCCATGTAATACCATAGCCTGGCACATAATGCCAGGGGTATATGGTTACTTACGTCAACAAAGGAGCAGATAGATTATCCAGACCATCGGATTTAGAGTAACAGGGATCTGCCTAATGACTAACATGGCCATTGTGATTTCAGCAGTTCAACAGTGAGCTTCCATGGCTACACTATACGTCCAAATGTTTGCGGACACCCCTTCTAATCAGTGCTTTCAGCTACTGACAAACACATACAGCTAGTCTAGTCCCTGTAGAGAAGCATTGCCGGGAGAATTGGACTCTCTCGAACAAATAAACATGAACCTATGGGCACCATGCTGCCTAATGCCAGGGGTGGACTAAAGAGGTATACAGACCCCCAGCATGTGGAGCTGTGGAGCAGTGGACAAACTGTGGTGGTGCTCCATCCAATACTTTTGGGATGAGTTGGGGAGATGAGGACGATGAGGTGGGGTGGTGATCAATCATCCAACATCCTGACCTCACTAACGCTCTCGTCGCTGAATGCAATCAAATCCTCACAGCAATGCTCCTCTAATTTCTAGTAGAAAGCCTTCCTCTCTAAACAACAGAGACAGTTACTCCAACAAAATCAGGAGACACTCTTTTTAATCTCCTTGATTTCAGTAGAAATATTGAATGAGCAGGTGTCCCAATACTTTTGTCAATATAGTGTATGCATATCAACTCTTACTGGTTATCTACAAATCTGAAAACCGTTCTATAAGTATGAGGAATAGACTTGCCCACAGAGCATCTTCCCTGGTGACTGGTGGACTGTGGCTCCCCCACCATGCTCCCTAGATCATCCAGCAGAGCCATGGTCACACGCGATACCTTCCTCCTCAGGTTACCGTACACAGTGCTGCCCACCCTGTGCAAAAGCCCACGCCTTAGGCCATCAAGACCCTGCAGGAGGGCCGGGTTATGCTCGGCAAACTGCACAGCCCTCTCCCCAGCGTTTGACCTCGACAGGGCCTGCAGAAGCAGCTTGTGCATTGAGGTGAGGCTCTCCGTCTCATGGGTCGCATTGTCCAAATGATAGTTCTCCTCTTGTAAGACCTCTGGGGGAACGCTAAACGGCTTGAAACGCCCAGTCGAGAGAACGCCATCCTTGTGGTCAGTGGCTACACCTGCGGGGTGCAGATTCACCACAGGTTTCCAGTTCCTTGTTTCTAGAAACGTGAGGACCTGCTGCAACCAGCTCAAGTTGAAAGCGCAGTCATTTCGTCCTTTCAGGACACAGATAAATCCCTGGAGACCCGCACTGGCCTGGCCGTAGGTCCCGCTGACCAGAGCCTGGAGCACTGTGTCGAGCAAAGCGCTGATAGTGTTCCAGTGCTGTGACACGAATGTCAGGATAGGTCTTTGCGGCTGCCGCTCCATGAAGGTCAAAATGCTCTGCACCAGTCCCAGTAGTCCATCCCAATGCGGGCTTCCTCTTAGAGACAGGAAAAGGTCCTGGAGCTTGAAGCTCGGCCTAGGAGGAACCCTCCCATCCCACTGTCCGAGTGACGGCCTCCCGTCAGACTGGAGGAAAGAGTACAACAGGTTCTCCCAGAATTGATCATTGCTGAAGGCCTGCTCACCATCATCTAGCTCAGCACTCATCTCCTGAAGATACATCGAGATGTTGTAGAGAAATCCAGAGAGTCTGTTCCGATCAATTGGCTTCTTAAGAGACGGTAGACGTTTGGTCTTCTTGGGCAGAAGCCCTAGAGACTTCAGACCTCCAACTATGTTCCGTACGACCGAATGGATGGGTTCACCCTGCTGCCTTTCTGGAGACGGCCACTCTCTGCGGGGGTACCAACCTCCACCCTTCCGCCATATCTCAACCAGCTCTTTCAGAATGACTTCTCTTTGGTCTTCTGGTTTACCTCCTGGACACAAAGCCTACATGTTAGTCTACAGAGCGTCCAATGGTCCACCGGTGGTTGAAAGGTAAAGTACAACTACGACACACTTCACACAAAAGCCCAGCATTTTCCTTACCTCCGGAAATGGTTGACACTTCACCCAACAGGACCATCACCCACATGATAATTCCGAACTTGCCCATTATGCACGACATTCCTCAGCTTCAAGCTTCAAGTCCAGACGAAGACATATCGCTGCCCCTTTGAGAGCACCTGCTGCTATAGAACTCCTTTAGGAGTCGCCTAAGACGCTGAGGGAGTAAAATGTCACACTGCGGAGTGGATATTAAATCTTAATGACTGCCCACTGTCACTTGACTACACTTTCACAAAGCAGACTGCCATAGGTTTATCTACACAGACTGTATATGGAGACGTCCTTAGTTCCAAAAGGTGGTCCAATAGGTATTTTAATGAAGTGCTAGTCAATGTAAAAAGCACTAAATAGGTTCTTATACATAGATTTGTGGATTAAGCTTTAACCTTTAACACCCTGAATTGACATTTCTTGGCATATTTATATTTCTAAAACCTCATCTAGCAACTTAGGTGTCAGGCATACTTACACGCATCCATAATTCATCCAGTCCATCAGTTTCCGTGAATGAAATGCTGATTAGAACCCCATGAAAGTATAGCAATGCTCTACACAACTTCTTCTTTATTTCTCGCTCACATTCACTCTCTCTCTATTTCTCTCTCTGTTTCTCTCTCTCTCTCTCCCTTCTGTCAGCGAGTGTCACTTGTTCGATCTGTTCCCCCTCCCAGTCTTTGAGATTCAATTGGATGCACAAAAGCTCCAGCTGGAGCTTCGGGTTTCAGCGCCATCATTGCAGTACGTGCCAGCTGGCTGATTTCTGAAGGGAAAGGGATGAAGGCTTGAGGATGATATACGAGACCAAGCAACTTTGAGGGGCTCTTGTTGTCCTGTTATAGAACTTTGTAGCTGGTCAGGGGTTTGGGGATTATGAGGATTGTGGGTATTATGAGTTTATGAGCATCGTTAATAAATACTAATCTCCATTTTTGCCATTTTTCACTTTTTCACATATTGTGAATCCAGCAGTTTGGATCTACATTGTGTCCAAATTCCATGATGAACAGACCAATAGAAATGCTCCAAATTGGCTCTGAATGAAATCTTTTTACATTGACGTCCATTGAAAGTTAAGCAGGTTTTTCCCTCTCCTGTAAAGTTTAAAGAAGCCGGACACATTCTGATTACTGTGGAAGTAAACCACCCAATACAACCAATACAAAGAGTATGATCTGATTCTGAGTTGATCTGATTACCCTGATTCTTCTTCTTTTTGTCAGTTACAGAAAATCCCATTGGCTCTTGATGTGTTTAATTAAAGGGAAATTCCACCAATTTGCTCCAAACTTTCTGCATGATAACTTCACTGAGATGTAAACATCAAACATCACTCAGAGTACATTTGGTGTAAAAGGCCAGAGTAGGCCAAGGTTTAAAGGGACATATGTGGACCCCCCCAGTCATATGTATGACATATATGGCATATCTCTTTAAAAGGCAACTAATTTACTAATATTTAGAATTTACTGAATTTACTGTGATGTCACAAAACATAATGAATCTACATATTCACCTGTTCAACCAACAGAGGTTTAGCCCTGCCCATTTATGCTGAAGTTATAAGGCCAACATCGCTTTAGGGAGTGATGAGCAATTGGCTGTGCTCTCTCAGGCTCTGGCCACTGATGGCAAAGTGGCATGGCTCGGGCCCATATGTCAACCCCCCTATGCCATATTTTGAATGAATTGTTTCAGTTATGTCATAAAACCCAATTAATTCAACATAATTATCTGTTCAACCAACAGCAGTTAGGCCCGCCCATTTATGAGTGTTTCAGTTAGTAGTGCTAATTGTGCTCTCTCAGGTTCTGGCTACTGATGGCAAAGTGGCATGGATCAGGCCATATGGCAACCCCCCCCCCAGGCCATAATGGTAGCGCATTAGACTGCTGAGCCACTCAGAGCTCCTGTTTAATAAAATGGATAAAGAGATCATGGAAAAATAGATAAGTATAAGAAGACAAATTAAGCCAGACAAATGTAGGATATGGACCCTTTGGGCCTTTAAAAGCTGTTGCTGAAGGTTATTCTATAAAATCATCATAAATAGAAACTGTCTAATGTCTGTCTGAGACATTATTTTATGATTTCATACCAAATCCACTCTGAATGGCTTTGTTTTATAATTCTCAAGCACTGAATTATAGAGAATTTCACCATTTTTGAGACATTGGTGGAATTGAATGATAATAAGGAATAGTTTATATATATATAACATTAAAGCAGCGCCTAAAACAAAGCCCAGCATCTGAATCCGAGCTGATCCGATTATCCCGAGCACCTTATTCTATTCTATTTGTCAGTCACACAAATCCCCCAGAATCATTTAGAGCCTGCCCTCACTCTATATAACTTTGGACAATGTCCTTGAGAGTATTGCTTTCCGCCCGGTAGTGCCAGGAGGTCTCCTGCAGCTGTCATAAAAACAAGAGCGGCGCTAAGTCCCCAGCTCCAGACAATCAGGCCCTTCACTAATGTACAGAATCATCTCTCTCATGTCTGAGCGCTGTCTGCTGGGCCGGAAACCTGAGCAGAAGCAGTGAAAGGGCCGGCACAGCCTCCCCACAAGCCCTTTTAATTCTGCAGCAGTGTCGCCTGCAGCGGAACAATAACTTCCTCTTGTATTATTGATGCCTCGGGGAGCGGCGCTCACTCAGCGGCGTGGGGCTCAGTTGGCAGCAGGAATATTAAATGAGAAACTTTACTCTCTCTACCTTCGGCCTAACTTCACCCACATGCTCGTGCTCCTGCTGATTCTGAGACCTAAAAGTGAATAAAGGCTCGAAGGGGCAAGGAAGGTGTATCGCAGAGGTCAGGCCGAGGTCCTGGAGGGTCTTAGTCCAGCACAGTCCAGTTATATCCCTGCTCATACACACCTGATTCACCTCAGACGATTGTTAGTAGGTTTGGTAGGTGGGTCAGAGCAGGAGGATCACCAGATTGTGCCCTGCAGGACGGTCCCCGTGTGTTACTGGATACATTTAGAAAGGCCTGAAGCCACCAAATGGCTATAAAATGCCTTTAAAAAGGAGGTTCTTCAATGGTTCTTCAGTACAGGTCTGCTTTTTTGTTGGTAAAAAGCTCTTGTAGATGGTTCTTTATAGAACCTTACACAAAAAAGCAGCACTACATAGAACCCTCTTTGCTTAGAGGGCACCAATAATCAATACAGCCTTCACTCTCTAGAAAGAAGGTCCTTCAAAAGTTCATGACAACTCAATAAACCATATAAATAAAACAAAATATGGGCAAAAGTATTTGGACACACCTCATAATCATTGAATAATTCAGATGTTTCATTCAGTCCGATTGCTACAGGTGTAGAAAATCAAGCCCCTAGCCATGCAGTCAGCCTGTCTTACACACCTTAGTGAAAGAACGGGAGGTTCTGAAGAGCTCACTGAACTCCAGAAGGTTCTGTATGTAATAGGAGCAACAAGAAGTCAGCTGGTGAAATTTCCTCCCTCCTAGATAATCACAGACCTGACCAAGCTATTCATCCAAGCTAGTTTGACCAAGCTTGTTGACCAGTATGATGATCATCCAGCTTGGTCATACTGGTTGACCTAGCTAGACCATGGTCTATCAGCTTGGTCGTGCTGATAGATCAGCTAAACCATCAAACTCAAATGAAAACATACCAGCTTAACCAGCTGGTTTACCGGAATAGGGAATGTTTCTCCTCTGAATGACCAGCTTTGCAACCTCATTGACCATCAAAGACCAGACAATTATGGCTGCTATGGTGCTTTTAGGCTATCAGAATCCCCACCTACAGCTTATTCAGTACTAGTGTACTCTATGGGCACTATGGGAGGACATCACATCAACTGATTCCTATTATTAAGAGCACTGAGGCCTACAGTAGTCTGATTGAGTGCACTGGGAAGGCTGAACTCTGCACTGCACCGCCTCACATGAACACATGAGGGTGTGACTGATTCCAGTCACAAGACTGTCATGTGTCGTTTCAGGGAGTATGTTTAGCTCTGCTGCCCCCTGCTGACCCAGTCTGCCCCATCCTTTCCATCTTCTCTCTTCTTCGTCATTCTGTCCTCCTAAAAGCTCCTAATTATACTCGAGAGGGTAGCCGGGAATAACACGTGTCTCTGTGACTCGGAAGCTTCCAATAAACCATATTTCTGGCCGCGCAGAGTCAGAGCAGTGAGGGGCGGAAGCGCCCAGTTCAGACAGCGCGGTTTGTTTACGACCCGTTTTCAGACAAGCTCCGCCCACGCTGCGCTGTGATTGGCTGATAAGCCGGCTGATTTCCATGTTGTTTTGTTGTTGTTATTGGTGTTATTGTAACTCCAGAGCTTCAATAACCCGATGATTTCTAATATAAACATCATTTACTGCTTAATCTTAATTATCCGGGACGAAAATATGAAAACATGATAAAAAAAAAAAAAACACGAAAATATTAATACATTTACACAGCAATATTATACAGAGAAGAAAATATTACAAATTATATAACAACAGCAACAACCATAACAATACTAATATGTGTATACTACTATAATTATTATTTATTCTATATTATTAATATTATTATTATTATCATCATCATCATCATCATATAAGTGTTGCACGATCGTTAAATTATTATTACAAATAGTGAAAAGGGTATACATTTACAACAGAATACACTATTAGGTTAATATATGAATACAGAAAGATTATATAGAGGCGAAAATATAAATTACATAATGACAACAGCAATAATAATAATAATAACAATAATAATAACAATACGCACAAATGGTCATTGTTGTTGTTATGATTATCATAATCTATACTATCTTGTGTTGTATAGTCCTTATTGTATTGTTAGCGAATTGCTATAAGCACATAAAATAATTATTATTTAAGTAAAAAACTAAACATAAATAAATAAATAAATAAATAATACATTCGTTTCATTATTATTATTATCATTATTATTATTATTATCATAATCTATACTATATTGCATTGTATATATGCATATTATAATGTACACTATATTGTATTGTTCGGTATTGTTAGTAATTTGCTATGGGCACATAAAATAATTATTATATAAGTAAAAAAACTACAATAAATAAAATAAACAAAAATAAATAAATAAATAAATAAATAATAATACATTCGTTTCATTATTATTATTATCATAATCTATACTATATTGCATTGTATATATGCATATTATAATGTACACTATATTGCATTGTTCGGTATTGTTAGTAATTTGCTATGAGCACATAAAATAATTATTATATAAGTAAAAAAACTACAATAAATAAAATAAACAAAAATAAATAAATAAATAAATAATAATACATTTGTTTCATTATTATTATTATCATTCTTATTATTATCATAATCTATACTATATTGTATTGTATATATGCATATTATAATGTACACTATATTGTATTGTTCGGTATTGTTATTAATTTGCTATGAGCACATAAAATAATTATTACATAAGTAAAAAAAACGACAATAAATAAAATAAACAATTTTAAATAAATACATAAATACAATTAAATAAATAAATAAATAAATAATAGTATGAGTCTTTTAAATATTAAACGCTAAGATCTACCAACCAATCGTAGCGCTCGAGGCGGGGCTTGTCGGAATACGGGTGGAATACGGGTACTGCTGGTAAACGTCACAGGGCGGAGTTTCTCCGGAGTGTGGGGTGCAGCATGGTCCTCAACAGAGCCCAGAGCTCCTCAGAGAAACCCAGGATATGATCAGCCGAGCTTCTTTTAAGGTCCTCTTTCACCCAGAAACACCACAGAGACACCGGTGGCACCCTTAAGATGCGTGTTGCCATGTGACTGGCTGATTTTTTAAAGTCGTTGTAGGGAGGCTAGCGCCAGCTGGCTGTGTTCAGAGGGGGCTTCGTCTCCTCCCGGTTTGTTTACCAGCAGCTTCTGCGTGTTTACTGAGCCGAACTTCAGAGATGGACTATCTTCTGCAGGTCAAAGTGGGCGCACTGGTCGGCCTGCTGCTTCTCACCCTGTTGTTTGGGTTTATCCCTGCTCGGATGAGATGGTTCCGGGAAACGACTGGAACAGGTAAGAACCTGACCAGTCCTCTAGAACTGGAGACCCCGGTTCTGCTGGCCAGTGTAAAGTTCTGAGATTGCTTTGGATGAAGGAAAGTAATGACTGAATCCAGCTGTTGCGCAATCTGCTAATGAGACTAGAGCTGGCAGAAGTGTGGCACATGACCTGGCCATGCTGGAGTGGACTGTATTATATTATAGGGCAATATGACCATGATCAATTGTATTCTTGTATGGAGGATGCTGCTATTGGCAGTGCTTGAAGAACATCAGCTGATCAGCTGTAGATTTCAGTACAGACAGTGTAATTAGTGCTGGTTCATTAGATGACGAGCAGCAGATCTTATGTGAAAATCACTGCTCAGACTGTGAGAAGACTTTAATAGTAGCTGTTAAGAATCTGTGGCTGCTCATGCAGTTTTCCACATATGTCTTTAAATATCGTGATATAATATTTGTACCATATCGCTGAGCCCTGATTATATCTAATATCATACCTTTTCTCTAAAATTTTCTTTTTACAGGAGACGGGGAAACAACTGCCAATGTAAAAACGTTTAAGTAGTTTTGGAGCATTTCTATTGGCCTGTTCCTCAGACCTAATCTAAAGAACAACTTTAGGGTCTTACATTTAGTAGGAAATGAAAGTGAAAGCAACAGAAATGAAGATGTAAGATTTTGCATGAAAGTGACATATCTATATATTTAATCTGCCACTACTGGTGCGTTTGTTTGCATGTCAAAATATCACGGTAAACATTGTGCACTGTAAAAATGTCTTTAAATATTGTGATATTATATATATTTTACTGTATCGCCCATCCCTAGACTTTAGAGAATTAATGGATTACAGATGCAGTAAAATAAATGAAATTCCCACTGTTAAGTACAGTAACCCATTTGAAATATCGCTCAGCTCTAAACATCTGTCCATTAACATGAATGTGATGTCACTGTGCATACCTAATAATATTAATAATGACAGTATACAGATGCTAATACTTGTCCTAATGATAATATTCAAGTGATAATACTTATACGAAAGTATTTTCATGTAAAGATTGCAGCTGTATACCATTTTTAGGTATACCATGATATGACAATCACTAAACATTATTTAACTAATAATAGTGAATAATTAGAACTGTGAAATCCCGTATACTATGATACCGTAAATCCCTGATATTTTCCAAGACCTTATCATACCATTGCAACCCTAATTTATAAGAAAAGGAACCTACATTCCTGAGATCTTTTTTTCAGCCTGTTAATTGTTTAGGTTTTAATTAATACCTTTTAAGCTTTGCTATTTTATTTTACACCACAAATTTCAAAAATAGAAGCACAGATAATAACAATGTTCCTGCATGTTTTAGACATTTCCTCTGCAGTTCTACAGTGCTGCTATTGATGGCTTGATGGCTCCTTTACTTCCACTTCATTTTACAGAAGTAGTCAAAGGTCGTATTAGTTTTAGGCCCTCTCTCCACCTCTGACAGTGATTATTCTGAGTGGTTTACACTTAATGAACATCTTTATCAGTGAACTTTGCTTGTCTGTCTTCCAGCAACACTGCAGCTGTTCTCGAACCCCCCCGTCTTTTTTTTTTTCCCCGTCTGGATCTTATTCTCCGTGGCTTATCTCAAAGTAAATGGAGTTTCTCGACCATTTACTTGGTCTGTGAAAGTGATAGAACGTGGTTTCTATCGTCTCTACACTTGGAGAGCTCCAGCTGGACGAGAAAGACAGTACAGTCAATCAGAAAAGCGAGATCCCACAGGCTGATGGTTGGGATAAAGGGGTGATTGTATGGCTGCTGCAGATATGTATGTATTTTTAGAGTTCTGTGACCACATGTGATGCAAACATCTGGCACAGCACTCTAGAAACTTGCTGGTGTTCTAGCCATTTCATTGCTGGGTGTGGGGGTTTCGCTAAACTGATCCAATTCAAATAGGGCCTTATGATATGTATATATATCATGATACAGGGGTAGGCCAGTCATGATAACCTTGCTATCCAGTTATCGTACTCAATGATGTTTTACTAAAATAGTAATGATTTTTACTACAGAATATGTACAATTAATTTATTTAGACCCATTTATTTATATCTGGTATCTTTCCCCCACTGGGAACTGTCTGTTTCC
Source organism: Salminus brasiliensis (assembly GCF_030463535.1). Taxonomy (NCBI): domain Eukaryota; kingdom Metazoa; phylum Chordata; class Actinopteri; order Characiformes; family Bryconidae; genus Salminus; species Salminus brasiliensis. Next base: position 33,763,850 of record NC_132894.1, read on the forward strand.
GAGCTATGAGATACAAGCTGTACAGGGCTAGGATAGTAACACTAGCTGAGGTAACTAACCTTGCCATAACATTTGTTTGCTTCCCAAAAGACTGTCTGTCTTTCTGTGTGTAAATTTTAAGTCACATGTGATCTACTGTGGCGCTCTGTGTCTCTATAGATTGAATTTAATGCAGTACTCTAAAAATGCTGCATTATTGTACAATATATTGTACAATAGAGGACATACCCTGAATAGTTTTGCTTTGCTCTGTTTAAAAAAAAATTCTTAAGCTTTATTTATTTATGATATTTAAACATTTTTATATACCAATTCCAATGTCTGATTATTCTTAATAATTAAACGTTAGTAGGCCGCACATTAAAAAGATGAATGTGAAATATTTTGTTCTGATATAAATTTTAAAAAATATATCAAGACATGCCAAGACTTGTATCGGGGCCCTTCGACCAGAAGATCGTGAGTTCAAATCCCGGTCATGCTGCTAGCCATCAACAGCCAGGGCCCCGAGAGAGCTCAGTTGGCCTTGCTTTCTCCAGGGTGGGTAGATGGCACTTTCTCCCCACATCACTTCAGTGCAGTACTGGCTGGCACTGACGTCTGCTGGTCGATGCAGCATCACGTACCCAGCTCTGATGCATCGGCCAGCAGAAACCAGTGCCGACGGTTGGGGAAACAGAGGTTTTGGCTGACGTACGTCACATGTTTTCACCCTTCCAGTGTCGGGAGCATTGATTTTCATAGTGGAAGAATATGTATCAGATCAAATCTGAAATATAATATACCACCAGGAGTAACCTGTTAATTTCAGTAAGTTAATAATCGTGTCTTGACTCCGCCCTAATTTCTGTTTTTGCTTCTCTTCGTCAGAAACCCATCAAATAGTGCTGAGTTTTATCAGCTGTTTTGCGGGCGGAGTGTTCCTGGCTGCCTGTCTCTTGGACATCATCCCAGACTATCTGTCTGACATAAGCGAGCAACTGCAGGGGCTGGATGTGAGTTAGCTCGTGTTCATAACAGACCGTTGTTTCCACTGGCGCCTGAAGGAACTTCTCTGTCCTGATCTTTCATTATTTTCCTTATCTAAACAGGACAGTTTCCCCATGGCCGAGTTCATCATGGCATGTGGCTTCTTCACCGTCCTGATCCTGGAGAGGCTTGTCCTCAGCTGCCACGGCCCCAGGAGCGAGGAAACCGCCCCGCTGCTGCCCCAGGTGGGCCACGGCCACGCTCATGGACATCGCTCTGTGAACGACCTGGAGGGCAGCGCTCATCACGTTCACGTGGACCTGCAGGCCCATTCTTCTTTCCGCTCCTTCATGCTGTTTCTGTCTCTTTCCCTGCACTCTGTGTTCGAAGGATTGGCCATTGGTTTACAAACTACAAACACTAAGGTAAACACTTTCTGTCGCAACACGGGTGTCAAACTTTGCTCCGCCAGCCGCAATTGATCTTGTCCAGTTGACCGTGTTCTGTTATGGATAAATCATTATGCATTATCGAAGTGGTCTCTAACCCTAGTAGATAGTACCTGCACACAGACTGATTTTGGATGCAACACTAATCCACTCCACCTGAACAAATCAATTACTGCCCTCAGAAGTCCCTGATTTGGTAAATGGGGTCAGTTAGATTTGGGTTGAAACCTCCAGGAAGGTAGGTCCTCAGGAGGAGGCTTGGAGATGACTGCATTATCTCTTCAACCTCTATTTCATCCTCTACTTCAGGAATGCCTAATTCTGGTTCTGGCTACAGCAATAATGTATAAGTAATGATTCATGAGAAAAACAATGTTCCCAGCTGGGTTCACCAACTCTTACACGTTCTCATCCTCTCACCTCCAGCAGAAGCATGTTCACGTCCTAGCTGAGTGAGTAGAAGTGAAAGGTGGTGTAACTGCTGACGTGCTTTTTAACATGGGAAAGTAAAACCCAATCTCATCCTGTCACCCCGGAGATGCACTCTTATCTGCAGAGGCTCGGTTTTCATTTTCATGGAAGCCAAACAGGAGCCCGTCTCAGCTGTTTCACCATCTCTGGAATCAGTGAAATCATGTGCTGCTCCAGCTTAATTGCAACGAGAGCCTGCAGCTACACCAGCTCACTGCGGAGAAGATCGATGGTGACTGGTTGAACGCAAGGTGTAAACAAGCCCAGAGTGAATTCACACTGACTCTAGAGTTTTCAGATTTTCGGCCTCCCGTTCGCTTTCAGACCAGTCGGAGGGCTTCGACTGGAGCGAAACGTAGTAGCGTGTACTGTATGTTACACATTCAAGGAATTGTACTTGGTGTGAGCAACACTTATGAGTTTGACATGTAACAAACACACAGACTGTTAACAAGTATTACACTAAGAGAAAAAAATACACTAAATGAGTAGAATAAGTTACTAAATACTAAAAGTAATAAGAAGTTGTAAAAATAAATAAATAAATAAAATCTGTAATCAGAAATCTATACTGTATGCAGTATGAATACTGCATATCCATATGTAGCCTGAGTAGACATCTATATTCAAACTATTATGTACAGATATAATGATATAATCATTTACAGAAAATTAACATCTGTACAGCTGTGCAGAGAATCCTAGTGCAAATGTTATGTATCAGAACTGTGTAGCAGTGAAGTTCAGTTCAGTGAAGTTTAGAAGCTCAGTTTAGTTACAGATTGGGTTTATAGATTAGGTTTGTAGATTAGGATTGTAGACTAGGTTTGGGTTTGTAGATTAGGTTTGTAGATTAGGTTTGTAGATTGGGTTTGTAGATTGGGTTTGTAGATTAGGTTTGTAGATTGGGTTTGTAGATTAGGTTTGTAGATTGGGTTTGTAGATTGGGTTTGTAGATTGGGTTTGTAGATTAGGTTTATAGATTAGGTTTGTAGATTAGGTTTGTAGATTGGGTTTATAGATTAGGTTTATAGATTGGGTTTGTATATTGGGTTTATAGATTGGGTTTGTAGATTGGGTTTGTAGATTGGGTTTATAGATTGGGTTTATAGATTGGGTTTGTATATTGGGTTTATAGATTGGGTTTGTAGATTGGGTTTATAGATTGGGTTTATAGATTGGGTTTGTAGATTAGGTTTATAGATTGGGTTTGTAGATTGGGTTTATAGATTGGGTTTGTAGATTAGGTTTATAGATTGGGTTTGTAGATTGGGTTTGTAGATTGGGTTTGTAGATTGGGTTTGTAGATTAGGTTTGTAGATTAGGTTTGTAGATTAGGTTTGTAGATTAGGATTGTAGACTAGGTTTGGGTTTGTAGATTAGGTTTGTAGATTAGGTTTGTAGATTGGGTTTGTAGATTGGGTTTGTAGATTAGGTTTGTAGATTGGGTTTGTAGATTAGGTTTGTAGATTGGGTTTGTAGATTGGGTTTGTAGATTGGGTTTGTAGATTAGGTTTGTAGATTAGGTTTGTAGATTGGGTTTGTAGATTGGGTTTGTAGATTGGGTTTGTAGATTGGGTTTGTAGATTGGGTTTGTAGATTAGGTTTGTAGATTAGGTTTGTAGATTAGGTTTGTAGATTAGGATTGTAGATTGGGTTTGTAGATTGGGTTTGTAGATTGGGTTTGTATATTGGGTTTATAGATTGGGTTTGTAGATTGGGTTTATAGATTGGGTTTGTAGATTAGGTTTATAGATTGGGTTTGTAGATTGGGTTTGTAGATTGGGTTTGTAGATTAGGTTTGTAGATTGGGTTTGTAGATTGGGTTTGTAGATTAGGGTGTGAGGTGTCCACTGTGGTTTAGGAGCGCTACAGCTTTTGGAGGGGAGGGCTGTTAGCGTTTCGTGTTGTGCTGATTTTGATGGTATTGATGGTTCTGAGTCTTCAACCAGAGGTGAATGCCTGGAAGATGTAATGAGAAGGGTCAGCTGTAATTTTGCCAGCACGATTCCTCACCCTGCTGGTATAGATCACCTGAATCGTTGGCAGATTGCACCCAGGGATCCTCTCTGCTGTCCTGATGATGCGCTATAAGGAAAGCTGAGCACGGAAATGCAGTGTTTGGGTCATTATCAGGGGACAGATTTTGTCAGATCAAATTAGAGTGATCAGACCACTCACTACCTCTGAATGTGGTTTAAGAGACAGATCCTGGCCACATTGCAGACGAGTGTAAATGGACAGCACATAAAGGTTGGAGCAGAGGGCTGGTTTTGAGTCTGTGAACTGGCAGGAAGTGGCAGTGGGGGGAGTGTGTGCTAAAAGCTGACTAGATGACTGATCAGCAGTTTTGATCTGGTGGTTTAATCTGATATTTGACAGCGTGTACTACGCTGGCAGTAACTCGTGAGAAACCATGTGTGAGTTACTGGAAGTAAAACAGAAGTGGCGTACGTTTTGAGATAGGCCTGGCTGATTAATCATGGGTCACCAATCTTATTTACCATTCGCCTTTATTTTAAGAATGTAAGCCTGCTTGATGCGAGTAAATGTCCCGATACTGCAGCTCCATTTAAGGTGGAATGGAAATTCGTATAAGAAGCCGACATCTGCCTCGTACGTAGGGCATCCTCCAAAATGGGCTGTGCTGGTCACCTCCTCCCACTCTCTCTGCAGTCTCTACAGACCATGCTGACCCCGTCTTCCCACATACGTTGCTCTCATTTTGTGCAGATGGTGGCACAAATCTTAGGTTACCACTAGGTAATGCGAGGCAAAAGGATAGCTGGAGTTTTGGGACGTGTCCGGTTTGGTTCAGCAGCAGGTTGAAGCCGTATAGTGGACGACCCCTAGTTGTTTAGTGTGCAATGGACATTTCTTCCTATCAGCAATCTCTTTAAAAACCTGTAGTGTTTTAGCTGCGTGAGCTTTTGAGTGAGTAAAAGTGTGAGGGCTAACCTTCCCATGCTCACCATGTGACGCTTCATTAGGGTTACATTGACCTCCGTGAGTCATAGCTGAGTCCAAGGTTGCCAAACTTTTCTCACTCTGCTCAGCGAGATCGTAGTCATGGTTACACTTACACAAAACACAGCATGTGCAAATCATCGCCACCTTCAAAACAGACCAATAGAAATGCCTTAAAATGGCATAATCTACATGACAAGGTTTTCATAGAAAGTTTGATTACGACAGTTTGTTACTACAGCCTGTACGGACAAAAGTATTTGGACTTTTACTGTCCATGGAAGGCTTTCTGCTACATTTTGGAGAAGCGTCGCTATGATTATTTGATTTCATTCAATGACTAGACAAGTGATGTTGTTGGATGATCACCACCCCACCTCATTCCCAGCTCCCCAACTCTTCTCGAAAGTATTGGATGGAGCACCATCCATCATTCCAAAGAACACAGTTCCACAGCTCGATGCTGCTGGGGGGCTTTATCCCCTCCCACCTCATGAATGCCTGGTGTTGGATCATGTTCAGGTTATATAGATTTTGTCAGATCAAATTAGAGTGATCAGATCACTCACTACTTCTAAATGTGGTTTAAAATGAGTAGCACATAAAGGTTGGAGCAGAGGGCTGGTTTTGAGTCCGTGAACTGGCAGGAAGTGACAGTGGGGGAGTGTGTTCTAAAAGCTGACTAGATGACTGATCAGCAGTTTTGATCTGGTGGTTTAATCTGATATTTGACAGCGTGTACTACGCTGGCAGTAACTGGTGAGAAACCATGTGTGAGTTACTGGAAGTAAAACAGAAGTGGCGTACGTTTTGAGATAGGCCTGGCTGATTAATCATGGGTCACCAATCTTCTCCTCGAATGCAGGATGTGGCTGCATGTTTTCAGGAGCTTCAGAAAAGGTGTTTCAGTGCCATAGAAGATCCACTTCCGGTTCCTTAAAGAACCATGCTTGTAATAGAGCTATTGGGTGAAGAACGTTTATATCCAGTGAAGGTTCTTTAGACCTCTGAAAGGTTCTTGATACTCAAAAATGCCTCTTTATGAAACTAGCCATGGTTCTTCTACGCCCAAAGCCAAACCATTTGAAACGCCTTTATTTTAAGAATGTAAGCCTGCAGGGCCATCGGTCCTTTGTGGAGATGATTGGTTTAAATGGATTCTGGCCGAAGTACGTCCACATGCAATATGTTGCCAAATGTTTGTGGACACCCCTGCATTTATCTACTTTAAGTTGCACCCATTGCTGTCACAGATGTGCAAATGCACATAACCACAGCTTGTCTAGTCCCTGTAAAGAAGTACTTCCAGTAATGCCAGGTATGGGCTAGTGGAATAGTGGTGCTCCATCCAGTACTTCTGACAACATCCTGACCTCACTAATGGTGGATTGAATGCAATCAAATCCTCACAGCAGTGATCCTCCAAAATCTAGAAAGCCTTCTTTACTCGGCAGGAGAGACAATTACTCCAACAGAAGTTTTTTTTTCTTTTTTTAAAATAAGTATAACAATGCATGTCCCAATACTTTTGTCCACATATGGAAGTAAATAATCATATAAATATATATTAGTTAAAGATAAGCATCAACAACTTTTTTTATACCCAGGTGTTGGAGATTTGCATCGCCATCCTGGTCCACAAGAGCATCATCGTCTTCAGTCTGTCAGTGAAGCTGGTCCAGAGTGCAGTCCGGCCCATGTGGGTGGCCATCTACGTCACTGTCTTCGCCGTAATGTCGCCGATCGGCATCGGGGTGGGCATCGGAGTCAGCGAAGCTCAGTTCCATGCGGGGGCGCTAATCCAGGCGGTTCTGGAAGGGCTGGCGGCCGGAACGTTCATCTACATCACCTTCCTGGAGATCCTCCCTCATGAACTCAACTCTCCAGAGCGGCAGCTCCTCAAAGTCCTCTTCATCTTAGTGGGGTTCTCAATTATGGCTGGTCTCTGTTTTCTGGGCTGAGAGAACGTTGCCCACTGGCCCACAGATGTTTCTTATGAAGCTTGCGTGCATAATACAGCTTCCTGAAATTGGAAAGTTCTGCAAAGAAGAGCGTTTCTGACCAACTGACCGAGTTAATGATCAACTTCAGTCCATCAGAGACGGACACTGATTGGACTTGCTTTAGAGCGAAGGTTCATTTTTGCCGTAGACCAAGAGAAGCAGAACACACACTGTTTACCGTGAAATAGGAAGGTGACATTGTTTGTTTGTTTGTTTATTTGTTTATTTGTTTGTTTTTAAAATCCAAAATATCATTTTAATATTAACTGACACTTTTGATTGACACATTTCTAACAAGTTTCATTCATTTAATTTTTTTTAAGCCAACTCTACATCTGAACGTGACTGAAACACTGCTATCCCAGCAAGTGAAGTCATCTTAAATATTGTCAGTATATCTATAACATATTGGAGGAATAATATACAGAATATTGCATTCATTAATATTGCATTAATTAATTATTAATCTAGAGCCCATATCCAGAATTTGTTTTTTGTATTTTATTTTCTTCCTTGTGGTCCACCTAAAACATTTAAAAGGTTTTATGTTCCAAAAACAGACATTAATTAATTTTTTATGATTTTACCATTTATCAACATCTCTTTATTAAAGGCCGCTGTTTTTGATACTGTACCTTTAAGACTGATATAAGATAAATAGGCTCTCATTCTGATTGGCTTTTCTTCATTGGGCCTCATTCAAAAAACAATCAGAGCTAAGAACAGGCGGGTTGAACTGTGGTAGGCTGAATAGGCGGAGATATGTAAATGAACTGGTTCTTGTGAGGTCAGAAAAACAGGCTGTGTTGGGGTTTTGTTGTTTTTTTAAGAAGAGAAATAAATAAAATAAATAAGTTTAATAACAATTCTATAGTAATGTTAAATCTCAAAATTGGATATTCAGTATAAATAATATTTGAGATGATTTCACTTGCCAATATATTTTTTACAGTGAAGAATATATATATATATATATATATATATATATATATATATATATATATATATATATATATATATATACACACACTATTATTTTTTATATATTTTTTTTTAATGGCCAAAAAGGGTCCTCTGTACGACACTGTAGTAGACCACTTTAGGTTCCCCATAGAAGCTGAGAACGATCTGAAGATCGTTTTGAAGAACAATTTGAAGAACCTCCACATAATGTAAAGGTTCTGTGAAGAACCCTTTTAAAATGTTTAAAATATTTTAGGGAACCAATAGTGCTTCTGCTACACATTTTAAAGGGTTCTTCAAGTGTTTTTAACGGGTTAACATAGATCCATGGCAACTCAGAGAACCATATAAATGCTTAAATGTTCTTCAGAACTTGGGATCTTGGGACCTTTTTCTTTATTTAAGAAAAATTGTTTGATTCAGCTTTAACAAGGGTCCGAAATCACTTTATCGGTACTATATGGAACTAAGGCTGGGCGATATGGTTCAAATATTAACCTTAGACGTACAAAAATGGAGTAAAATTAAAAATAAGTTTATAAGAATTATTCAGATACTTTCCCATAATTAGTAGTGAATTTTATTTTTTAATTAAAATCCTCTGCAATTCATCCAATTAAACCAGACTAATTACACTGTAATGAAATGTGCCATCTATCTATCCGTGTTCTTTAAGCACTGAGGATATCCTCAATATGCTTAGACAAGCACAATAACAAAATGAATCACGATACAATCTAATATTATCACATTGCCCAACTCTTATGTGCTCAGAGAGTATGGCATTGCTTATATAAGTGTAGTATAATCCATGTAATCGATATCTGCTTACATTTGTCTTGTAAGTTGTTTCTAGACTCATGTTTAAGATCTTTTTTTATGCAATTTTTTAAAAACGTTTAACTGCTGATTTGTCAGAGACTCTAATATTAAACCCTTGGTGCTTTTGTTTTTAAACAGTATGTGTATTTATGTCATTATGTGATCAACGACTTGAAGTTCTGAGAAGCATTTAATGCGACGAGGACTCTGTTAACACACTGTTGCTCGCTGCACCGTATTGTTCAGTCTATTGACGTTATTTAATCTGCAACAGATTTCTACATCTATCATGCAGTTACAGCATGTTTACATTTCAGCAGGACAGAAATGCACAGGGCTGTTGAGGCGTAAGGAGTAAGGAGACTCCTTGCTAACGTTGTAAAGCTGGTATCATAGCTTGGTTAATACAGTGCCTTTGATTTAAAGATGGCTTGCATAAATCTGTGTATGCTGTCTATTCACTCGGATACACAGATTGAAGAGAATTGGTTGGGAATTGTTGAATTTTATAGAATACACAATCAATAAATCCACTCTGGAGGAAAGCATTGTTATACTGTGTTTTTTTTTTGAGGGGGGGGGGGGGGGGTTTCTAGGTGGAAAATAGCACTTTGTATAAAAGTACAGAGCGGACAGTAACTAGACAATTGGGACTTAATTCTGAGAATTACTGAATAGAGTTACTGCTCAATTACATTTCAAGGAGATATGTATATAAATATCTATTCTTTCTTTTGCCAATCAGTTGAGTTATGGTGCAGTTGATTGTATCGTTATTTAATAAAAAATACGGTCAAGTTTGTATTAATGTTGAATAAAACTTACCTGTTTAATGACCATGTTAAGACTTAAATGGACTCTTAACTATCTGCCACTAATAATATTATATTATAACATAATATTAGATTATATAATATCATTACTCTCATTCCTTTGACCATCACTGCCATGACTGCCATATTAAGTTATACGACACCATGATTAATATATTAGGATTATGATCAGAGCAGTTTAACAGTATAGATGGTTTGGTAACTTTTATTAATAATTAATAAATAGTTCTGATCAGAGGAGGACGGGTCGGGTCCCCCTTGTGAGTCCTGGTTCCTCCCAAGGTTTCTTCCTCCAGCTCTGAGGAAGTTTCTCCTTGCCACTGTCGCTGTTGGCTGCTCACTGGGGGTCTTTTTTTTTTACATGTCTTTTTATGTTATTTATTTTTTTCGGTCTTTTACTAATGATTAATTATGTAAAGCTGCTTTGTGACAAGAACAGTTGTTAAAAGCTACACAAATAAATCTGCCTTGACTTGAAACTGCCTGCAATTATGTTAATCCACCCTCCCACCAAACAAAAACCACTTTTTATTTGTTTAATCATTAACTTTTGACTTTTACACCCAACAGCCATAACATTAAAACCACTTAAAAACCGCTTAATATTCTGTAGGTCCACCTCCCTCGTGCCAACGAAACACCTCTGACCCGTGGAGGCATGCCCTTTACAAACCCTTTACTGTGGTATCTCAGGACACTTCCAGGTCCTCCAGATCCTTTTACAGGTCCTGTAAGTTGTGAGGTGGAGCATCCATGAGCATCAACGATCCTTGGGTGCCCATGACCCAGTCTCCGGTTCACCAGCACTTTTCTTGAAGCACTTTTGGTAGGCCACTGCATACCGGATGGGATGCTGTGGAGATGTTCTGATGACCCAGTTGTTGTCTAGAACCTCACAAAATGGCTCTGATTCTTAGGCTTGTGCATTTCTCCTGCTTCAACACCTTCATTACCTTCAAGAACTTCAAGAAAGATCTAATATATCCAGCACTTGACAGGAGCCTTCTAACTGAAAGTGTTTTTTTATGTCACATAACTGGTTTTAATGTTATGGCACATTATTTATTTTCACTCTGGTTTCCTGAGTCATTCCCAGGAAGCATTCCCAGGAACAGGCATGAACAGAACTTGCCAGAACATAAAATGTCTCAGTGTGGACAAGGTAGACGTAAAGCTGCCAGCTACAGACCACCAGGTGGCAGTGTTGTCATTACAGTGCTAAGTCGGTTTTCAGCCAAAGGCAGACATCAGCCATAACATTATCACCATCTGCCTAATACTGAGCAGGTCACCCTTATGCCCACCGCAGTAACCTCCACAAGACCTCTGAAGGCATCCTGTTGGATCTGGCACCAAGACGTTAGCAGCAGATCCTTCAGCTTCTGGAATTTGTGAGGTTGGGCCTCCATAGATTGCAACAATGACACTTAGGTGCCCACAGACCCTGTCACCGGCTCACTGGTTGTCCTTCCTTGGAGTACTTTTTTGGTGGGTACTGACCACTGCAATCCCACTGAACACTGGGGTATGCTCCGCCCCTATTTGGCCGGTTTATTATGCAAATTAGACTAAGCTGCTCTGAATTCCTCTCTGTGACAGGTCAGTTCTTCAGTAAGTGACACTTTACATCATTCTGCTCGGCTTGCTGCCCCAACACACACAGCACCGCCCCTCACCCGGCCCCACTGAGTCTCCTGCTGTACCCCAGCCCTCTTTCTTCTGCTCTTCAGTCCAGCCAGTCCAGCCACTGTCCCTGCCCTCCGGCTAAGGTAAGGCATCGGGTCTGATCTCTGGGTTTGATTATCATGTACTTACAATTCTTCAAATGTCGTTGTTCATCTTTCACTCTGAAGTATAGACTGGCTTTCTTAGAGTAGGTGTTTGGGCCGTTATTTCTGATGTTTGCTGGTTTAGGATGATAGATATAATATGTGTAAGAAATAAGGTCATGCTGAAATGGTGATGTGATTGCCAAATTCTGAAGCAGGAACCATGAGAAACAATCTACAAAGCCTTGTATTGGAGCCTATTTGAGAGTGTAGTACTATTATAGTGAGTGTCCATAGGTTCATAGGTTTGCTAATAGGGACTTTAATCTCTATTAATAGCTATAATACAACTAAAATAATCCATTTATACCCTCGTTACACAGAGTTTCTTGTCCTCCACATGAGTTTTGCAGTCCTACAGATCAAAAAAGACCCATGAAACTGGATTACAGCAAAGCGTTCCCTATGATCCGTAATATATTATAATATAATATGTAATATATATAGCTTCTTTTCCAATTCTATTTCATTTCCTGAGAAATAAAAAACTGCACCGAGACTCAGTCCATGGGCTAAATATGAGAGTCAGTCTGAGGCGACTGTGTAAGGCCCGGTGCAATGCAGTAATCGAACCTCCAAAGTTTCAGGCACTGTAACATCTGAATTACACCTCTTTATCTTCAGTGTAGGTGTGGCTGGTGAAAGATCTCGGCATCATGGCTTCCGTAAGTTCTTTTGTATGGTATTTCTATTGTGAACAATTATACATCGATCAGCCACCGCATTTAAAACCACTGACAGGTGACGTGACACCTGTCATGGGGTGCATATGTTAGGCAGCAAGTGACCATCAGGTCTTGAAGTTGGTGTGTTGGAGGCAGGAAAAATGGACAAGCATCTGAGCCACTTTGACAGGAACCCAACTGTGATGGCCAGAGACTGAAGCTGTCAGAGCATCTCCAAAACATCAGGCAGGTCTTATGGGGCCTTATTGGGGGGGGGGGGGGGGTCTTTCCCGGTGAGCAGTGGTCAGTACCTACCAAAAATGCTCCAAAGGATGATGCCATGGCCATGGCACCCAAGGTTTATTGATGCTTAGGCTTAGGCCCAACCATACAACTTACAGGACTTAAAGGATCTACCAGATACCACAGCCACTTTCAGAGGTCATGTGGAGTCCATGCCAGCGGTCAGAGCTGTTTTTGGTAGTACGTAGTGGACCTACTCAGTTTTAGGCAGGTGGTTTCAATGTTATGGCTGGTTGATGTACTGATATTATAGCTGGAGCTGTCTTTAGCAGTGGGTGTTTTTGCAAGCTCCATGTGGTCTTGTGAGAGAGATTACAAGCCAGTTACTGACCTGCATGACTGGCCAGGCTGGGAGTTGGGTGGGGGTTTAGTGGGTTACTGTCCCCATCAGACATGGGATTAGTTTTCTTCATGGGATAGTTTGCCTCTGTTCCTTTCCTTTCAATCAGACCGGAACTTTCCGCATGGTGTCGGAAGAAGAACAGGCCCTGCGGTCCAAGCTAGAGCACCTGACCGTGAAGGACCATGGGCCAGTCTTTGGGTTGTGCAAGAAGCTACCCGATCACACAGTACAGAAGGTAATGTGTAAGCTGCCATTGACCCAGCGGGTCGTCCTCCAACAACCTTATGATCTTTCCTGCTCTACCTTGCCAAAGTAGGAACTCCATAAGACCTCCTGCATCTGAACATAGCTTCTTCACTAACAGGCAAAAGATGAGTTGAATGAGACGGAGGAGAAGAGGGTGTCTACTGTGAAGGAGCTGAGGTCCCTGATCAAGGACAAGGCTGGAGAAGGGGACAGCCTGTCTGTGGGCGTGCAGGAAAAATTTGGGCACCAACCAGACTCTCTGCTTCTGAGGTTCATCCGTGCCCGGAAGTTTGACGTGACCAGGGCGCACGAGCTTATGAAGGGTACTTGGAATATTCCCTGTCTTCACATTTACCTCACACAACAGGGGGGCCCAGTCCTGGTCCTTGCGATCATCCTCCCTGTAAAGTGTAGCACCTAAAACACATGATCCAGGTAATGAAAGGCTTTGGGATCATCTGAATAGTAGATCCAGGTGCAGTGGATCTGAACTTGCCAGATAGGTAGATCTCCAGGACTAGAATTGGACCCCCAGCCCAAGAGCAACTGAGACTTTCCTGTGATTGGGAAGCCACTACTATGAAACCTGATGGAGCTGGGGACCTGGCACTTTTCTCAGAGCGTGTCAGCATTGTAGGGAGCATTGCTGGTGGTGAGGGGAGCTACAAACGGACATGGCAGTACCCAGCCAAGTCCTAACCTCCCCATATGAAGACCCTGATGCTAGACCCAGATAATACCTGGCCCCAACCAAGTCCTAACCCCCCCATATGGAGACCCTGATGGTAGACCCAGATAATACCTGGCCCCAACCAAGTCCTAACCCGCCCATATGAAGACCCTGATGGTAGACCCTGATGGTAGACCCAGATAATACCTGGCCCCAACCAAGTCCTAACCCGCCCATATGAAGACCCTGATGGTAGACGCAGATAATACCTGGACCCAACCAAGTCCTAACCTCCCCACGTGGAGACCCTGATGGTGGACCCAGATAATACCTGGCTCCAACCAAGTCCTAACCCTCCCATATGGAGACCCTGATGGTAGACCCAGATAATACCTGGACCCAACCAAGTCCTAACCTCCCCACGTGGAGACCCTGATGGTGGACCCAGATAAAACCTGGCTCCAACCAAGTCCTAACCCTCCCATATGGAGACCCTGATGGTAGACCCAGATAATACCTGGCCCCAACCAAGTCCTAACCCGCCCATATGAAGACCCTGATGGTAAACCCTGATGGTAGACCCAGATAATACCTGGCCCCAACCAAGTCCTAACCCGCCCATATGAAGACCCTGATGGTAGACGCAGATAATACCTGGACCCAACCAAGTCCTAACCTCCCCACGTGGAGACCCTGATGGTGGACCCAGATAATACCTGGCTCCAACCAAGTCCTAACCCTCCCATATGGAGACCCTGATGGTAGACCCAGATAATACCTGGACCCAACCAAGTCCTAACCTCCCCACGTGGAGACCCTGATGGTGGACCCAGATAAAACCTGGCTCCAACCAAGTCCTAACCCTCCCATATGGAGACCCTGATGGTAGACCCAGATAATACCTGGCCCCAACCAAGCCCTAACCCCCCATATGAAGACCCTGATGGTAGACCCAGATAATACCTGGCTCCAACCAAGTCCTAACCCTCCCATATGGAGACCCTGATGGTGGACCCAGATAATACCTGGCTCCAACCAAGTCCTAACCCTCCCATATGGAGACCCTGATGGTAGACCCAGATAATACCTGGCCAGCAGTGGTTTTATGGTGGTCCTTTTCCACTGACAGATCGGTGGCTGATGAATTGCTCAACAGATTGCTCTACAGTTGGTAATTGTGAACCTCCAACTTTTTTGGTCGATGTTCTGGTATGGAAATGGAAAATGACTTTCTTGGAGTGAAGGTACTTACTGTGTAGATCCCTCATGTATTCCAGCAGTAGTATGCAAGGTTATAACCCTGGGACAAGAAACTGTCTTTGATTATCTGGATTCTGGCCCCTAAAAAGAAAGAAGATGGACTGTGCAGTTATGGCCATCTAAACCTCCTTTGTGTGCTGTTATGCATCTCTGGGTGCTGCTCATCACTTTGGATGAAAGGAATGCTTCGCCTTAATTGGAGCCCTCTGAATTCTTTCACAGAGGCTCTTTGTGTGCAAATGGGGCACGTTTATTGTCACAAAGGCCCGTGGGATAGTTAGGACCAGGCAGACGGGATGCGCTTTGACGCACTGGCCCTTTCACACACATTAGAAGCTCTGGTGTCCTGCATAGGTATGCACGGTTGTCCCCGGAAAAGACATGCGAGCCACACTTCACTGCTCTTTACACCAGTGTGAACGGAACTGCCGGAGTGGTTAATTGGTCCATTAGATACTGCGCTAGGCCACGAGATGAAGCAAGACAGTGAGGCTATTGTGTCTCTGTGTGCTGTTGTTTAAGAACCATCATACGATCAGACAAAGCAATCACCCTGGCACCTCTTAATCTTGCTGTTTTCCTGGCAGGTTATGTCCGTTTCAGACGGGACTACCCCGAGCTTTTTGAGAATATGACCCCCGAAGCGGTCCGCAGCACCATTGAGGCTGGCTACCCTCGGATCCTCTCCACTCGGGACAAGTACGGCCGTGTGGTGATACTGTTCAACATAGAGAACTGGGATTTGGAGGAGGTCACGTTTGATGAAGTATGTCCAACATCGTCACTGACAGTTAGCTCAGCTTCTGATAACATGCTCTTTCCTTTCATTTTCTCTCCGCCCCCGACGAGCCCCCAACGATCCCCCAAACTACGCAATAGCATACAATGTTAACTAACCACACGTCTTTAGGCAACCTAGCCTAGTTCCACCTAGAGGCAGCCAAACGCACATAGGCCTTGCCCTGTTTACTATACAGTCCACTGTTTTGGAAAGTCAGCTTTTTTTGTAGTGGTCTCTAAAAAAAACAGTAGTGGAGAATGTCCACTCTTGAAGTCCCACCATGCACTGTGTCGTACACTATATGGACAAAAGTATCGGGACACTATTTATTGTTTCTTCCGAAATCAAGGCTATGAAATAAGCCTTTATCCTGCTTTTGTTAAAGTTACTGTCTCTACTGTCCAGGGAACACTTTGTATTAGATTTTGGAGGAGGATTTGCTGTGAGGATTTGATTGCATTTTGCGACAAGAGCATTGGTGAAATCAGGAGGTTGGACAATCACCACCCCACTTTATCCCCAACTCCCCACGATCATTTTAGAGAACACAGTAATAATGAAATGACGACACTTAGACAGCAGCTCCACTCAAGACCTCTCAAACAAACCTCTAAGATGGACCTAACCGCTTTAGAAAAATAAATAAATAAATAAACATCCTGCGACAAGAGCATTAGTGAGGCTGTTGGACAATCACCACCCCACCTCACTTTATCCCCAACTCACCACAATCATTCCAGAGAACACAGTGATAATGATACAACACTTAGACAGCAACACCACTCAGGACCTCTCAAACAAACCTCCAAGATGGACCTAACAGCTTTAGAAAAAACAAAAAACAAATTATATATACATGACAGTACTCCTACATATGTTAAATATTAAATATTTCTATTATTTATTGTGTATGTCTTATGTATTATACTCCAGACTCTGCGTGCATACTGTGTCATCCTGGAGAAACTTCTGGAAAATGAAGAGACTCAGATCAACGGTTTTGTCCTCATTGAAAACTTCAAGGGCTTCACCATGCAGCATGCCTCTGGCATCAAACACACCGAGCTGAAGAAGATGGTGGACATGCTGCAGGTGAGAAAGGCAGCAGCCATGTGAGCAGTTCTTTGCTAAATTCAGAAATGAGAGAGCTTGGTGTCGTATCGATTATTTACGGCTCTGTGTGTCCTAAAGTGAGGAACTGTGAGGAGAACATCAGCGAAGTTTATTTTCATGGCCTGTTTCTGTGTACAGGACTCCTTTCCTGCACGTTTCAAGGCAGTGCATGTGATCCACCAGCCCTGGTACTTCACAACCACATACAATGTGGTCAAACCCTTCATGAAGAGTAAACTGCTGGAGAGGGTGAGTGGGGTGAGAACATACCCTGTGCTGGTAAGCAAGGTAGATGACAAGCATAGCGTATGTTTTCATGTCAGTCTGAAGAACTAGCTCGTCAGTCACCTTGCCCTGGTCATCCAGCTTGGTCAAGTTGCAGATCTTGCAGCTAGACCAACTAAACCATCTAACTCAAACAAAAAGACGGGATGACCTTTGCTGGTCGAGAGCTAAGCTGGTCAACCAGCTTAACCGGCTTGAGCTCACAAGGGCTGTTTTCATCAGAGAGGTGTCCGATTGCCATCAAAGTTCACTGATGCTATGGAAATCTGAGAAGATGGCCTAAAGTAGTGGCCCCTACACCCTATTCACAGCATGTCAGTACGTTTGACCTCGTCTTCATCTCCTGCTTAGGTTCTCGTTCATGGCGATGAGTTGGACGCCTACTTCAGAGACTTTGATGCTGAAATCCTTCCTCCAGACTTTGACGGGAAAGGCCCAAACTGTGATGGGAAAGAGACGGCCATCAAGCTGTTTGGTTCTGAGGACACGGCTCTTTAAAAGGCTGCACCAATGCACAAGATCGGCAATATATATTTTTAATATATGCAAAAAAATGCACTAGAATAATCCTCTAGATGTTCTCACTGAATGGAACTATAAGTTGTTATTTTGATTAGTTTATATTAGATTATTAATGTTTTTTTTAAACAGTTTCTTTCTTCTAAATCTGTTGGTTTATGATGTAGAGAATTACTGACATCGTTTTTAATACAATATGATGGAAAAATGTCTGTTTGTGGTTTAATCACCTTAAGGTTGCAGCCAATGATTTAAAAAGTGATTTATTACATAGTTTAAAATATATACTTCTATAAATAAATAAATGTATATAAATACATCCATACATATACACACACACACACATATATATATATATATATATACATTGTGTAAATGTATATTTGTATATGTATGTATGTGTGTGTGTGTATATATATATATACACACACACACACACACACACACACAAGAATCTGAGATACCAAACTGTGATGTTCTAGACGACTGGGTCAGAACCTCTCCAAACCATCAGGCGGGTCTAGTGGGGTGTTCCTTGAAGGGTGAAGTAAGGCTTACTGATGCTTATGGACCCCACCTTATATCATGGTACCAGATACCACAAGATGCCTTCAGAAGTCTTGAGCTTAAGCTGGAGTTCTGGGGGGCTGTGAGCTCATGGAACCTAAACCCAGACCCTCCCTTCCTGGGCATTGGCCTGATCATCAGGAGACGGATGGTTCCAAACAAGGTGATGCTACAGAGACTGCATATCAAGATCATACGTCCCTCCAAATTAGGTAGTAAGTCATTTGTAAAGCAATAATAATTGGGTTGTCTCCAATCACTTCCATGAATAGAAAATTGGGAAACGCTGAAGGACAGAAATGCTTGGCTGCAGTGTGATAGGTCAGTTTTAAGCTCCTTTCAGCCTACAACCACCTACATATCCTTTTATAAACACAAAAAAATTTACAAAAGAATCACCCAATTTTTTTTTTTTTAAAGAAAATAATTTATTTTGGAACACAAGAACCATATTAACCCAATACTTCAATCACACACCATTGCTTTTTTCCCCCAAAACAAAAATACACACACAGGTGAACTAGATGTAGGATTTATGGTCAATGAAGGGTGGGATATGATCTATTGATGGGCACAAACCACTCATCAAACACACAGCACTGTGAAGACAAAGTAGATCATCAGGGTCGAGTCTAAAACTATGCAGTAGAATTTGCTGGAGGATTTATGATTGACGTTTTAATAATGACGGAGTGAGATTTGGCCAATGGTTTCATGAATATTATAATCTAAAATAGAATTAAAAATACTATTTTTTTTTTAATTCAATACTTTGCTGGGTTGGAGATTTCCAAAAAACAGATAGCTCACCAATGCGGTTGGGGGGGGTGTAGCTGTTGGTTCTCGTCTCTACAGTGGTCTTTTAATTATTAATTTTTTTTACAGCAGTTTTAAGTGCTATTTCTCCATACTCCCAATTTGACACTGTTTGACGCTTTTTTTTTTAGGACAAGGCTATTCAGTTTGGCAGAGAGAAAGGAGGTAAAAATAACACCTTATTGCTGATATCATTGTCCAAAAACTTCCTCTGGTCCATATTACATAAGCTGTATGTAGCCAAGCGTTACACATTTCTTTACATTGTGGTTTCGGTTGTCAGAACCGAAAGGTGGCGATATGATGCACACACACCGACAGTCATTCGCTGACAATCATAATCCAACACGAGTAAATAATTGAGTAAGAATAACAACAATAATAATTATTATTATAATAAGACAAAAATATATAAAATACAAACGCAGCAGAATTAAGTTAACCTTCCAAAAGGAGTTGCGATACATCGAAAGCCTGCGTTTTTGTGCAAAACAAACAAACCCCCAAAATAAGGGAAGTGAAAAACATTCAGAAAGGCAGAGGTTCTGAATCAAGTGACAGCAGAGACCGAGACGATGCTGGTGTGCAAGGCCCAAATAGCTCCGATCCCCTGGCGTACGCGCCAACCAGCGAGTCTTCCCTGTCGGAGGTCCTTTGGAAGAGTACAAAAGCTAGAACGCCTATTCAAGTGAAGCACTGCAGAGCAGATCTGCAGGACGTCTCTACAAGGTTCTCCATTTGAGTTTTGACTGATTTTAAGACGTCAAAAAAGGTCAAGAAAGGTCACGTTCCAGTAGGCCCAGGAACACTTGGTGCAAGTGGCAGTACAAAACCTACAGAGTCAAGCTCGTGTTCACCACCGTATCCTCTCTGCTACTTCGGATAGATCTTCTAACTTTCCGAACGATGGGACAGTTCTCTGGTTCAGGCTAAATAGAAGGCTGAGGGGAACAGTCCGGCGATATTCAACCGTAGCCTGATCTGTAGCGTACAGTCGTTTACCACTGAACGTAACGTCAACACAGTCATCTGGACTCGCCTCGAAATTCACTTAGGACTGAAACCTTGGGCCAGTTGGCCAAATCAGGTCCCGCCTTCCAAATGACTTCAGTTTTAAGAGCATTTCAGCTCAACATGGTATTTTTTCCTACATAAAGGGACGCGAGTCAAATGTACCAACTGCAGTAGATGACCGTACGCTACAAGTGAGGTCAACGGAGATTAAGCTGAGGACTGCTGGAAAGTTCCTTTTTTTTTTTTTAACTGAAGGAAAAGGAAATAAAACGCTGTTAAGAAACAAGATTACGATCATAACAATTATCACAAAACCTTACGAATAAAGGACACAACGCTTTGGACGCAGTCCTGCATATCATTTCTCCACAACTGCTCAGTTGATCCATCAAAGAAAAAGCAAAGTCTTGGGGTTTTCAATAAACATGAAATCAGGGTGGATTCTATATAGTGGCAATGAGGCTCTGCAGAGCCTCTTAAACGTTTTAAAGCCAATATGGATTAAAATACAGTGCACAGAGCTCAAAAGTAGTCTCAGGATACCATCAAAAGTACTTAACCGCCTCTTTCCTTAATGTAGATCTGTTTTTGGTGCAGATTCCTTATTTGGAATATAGCCTCAGTCTTCTAGGTCTTCTAAAAGGACCTCCTGCTCAGCCAGACTTGCTGGATTTTCTCTTTTTAATCAAAAATGTCCCTTTTTATTCCCAAGTTGTTGCTGCCAATAAACCCACCCCTTCGTAGCTCAACACTAGGAGGCTAACAGACGGCTGTGCCGGCCAATGTCACTTTTAGAGTGATGAGGAGAGACAGCACCATCAACCCACATGGAGAGAGCACGGACAACTGTGCTCTCTCAGACTCCGGCTGCTGATGGCAAAGCGGCATGGCTCGGGGCGGAGTCTCTCTTTTTTAAGGTTCTGAAGTTAGGAAGTTTAGGACATTCTGATTTGATTTTTTAATTTAGATTCTCTACATTTTTGTTATAATGAAATGTTTTGATTTGGCAAATTAATTCAACTTAATATTCAACTTTTCAAAGGCAAGATCTTTTAGAATATTAAAGAAATTGATTGAAATGGAGTCCATTTATGTATTTTGCAGTGAACTGGGCTGTATTCTTACTTTTCTGGTTTACTGTGGTTCAAAGTGTTGGGTGATCATTTCTAATCCCGCTAGAAAGATATTTTTTAATAAAGTAAAGCATACCTAGACTACTTCTGAGCCCTGTACTGTACATCTTACACTCTCAAAAATAAAGGTAATTCAAATGGTTCTCAGAGCGATGCCACAGAAGAAACACTTTGGATCATTAATAAAAGAAAAAATATATATTGGTCCAATCCATGATTGTACTACAGACGTATAACCAGTCAATTAATAAGGAACCCTGACAGCAAGTAAAGGTCCTTTAGACCTCTATGGCCTCACTCAAAGAACCAATTGAAGTTCTATTACTTTCTAAGAGCGTAGCTTTGCCTTTCCTTCCAGACATCCCATCCCATTTCAACCTCAACACAAAACCTGACAGCAGGGGGCGCTGCAAACCAAGACACTTCTAATCAAGAGCTTCTATTACAAGACAACGAGCACAAACATACAGCCTCATAACCAGGCAGGTTGTAAAGACCAAAAGATCAACCGAACAGGCCAGCTTTCACAGACGCGGGGTTGAAACGCGCACCGACGTCTCCCGCTGGAGCTACAGCTCTTACAACTCTTACACCGATCAACTGCATATCAGAAAGGTCATAATCAAATCTATCAATTAACAGTGCTCAAACCTAAGACACGTCCCTAGGTCTTCTGGAATACCCGAGACCCCTCTGGAAGTGTCTCGGACAACAGTTAACTTCACGGCTACTCTTCTTTTAAAAAAAGAAATAATAAAAAATCCTTTTTTTTTATAATAAAAAAAACAAAACAAAAAAAAAACGCAACAGGCTTTGGTGAACACAAGGGATCATAGAGTCATTTAGTCACTTAGTGTGGACATCTCTCCCTCCGTTGCATCTCTCCCTTGTTGCATTCTACTAGTCTCAGCTAGTCTCGGCTTTTATCTTCAAATCTCTGCTAATTACTTAATAATTATGGCAAAAAATAATAATTATAAAGTGCTTCAAAAGGAACACTCTGGTGTTTTTCTACCTAGTCTCCATACGCAGCATCTGTAGCTTGTGGTCGAGTACCATGCAGGATCTACATGGTCATGGGTCTCTACAGTGGTGGTCACCCTATGACTCCAACCCAAACACAGCTATTTTATTGCCGATCCATCCAAACCCACCAGTGATCCTACAGGTTTCTTCAGGGACTAATTCAGTATTGTGGTCAATCCTCACTCTGGTCACCATCTTCCCCTGCGATGGACTGGCACACTGTCCAGGGGGTTCTCCTGCCTTGTGGCTTATGATTTTGGATAAACTCCAGACCTACCGAGACCCTATCCAGGAAAAAGCAGATAAAAAGATGGACTGCTCTGTTGCACAACGATCTATCTGAATTCTCTACGGCATGAATGTATATTTTTAAAGAATACATTTTAGGCCAAAACGTTATCTGCAAATTACTGTAAGACAGGGTCTCAGTTCTCAGGCACGCTTTGCTTCAAACTACTCTGAATGACTTCTTGTTTTCCCATCTGGTGAAATTCTGAAAACACAAACAAGTCGTGCTCTGCCATTTTCTAGGTCTGAGGTAATCGAGCCAAAGCTACAGATACAGCAGAGGGAGATCAGCCTGAAAAACGCTGAAGTGTTCCCCTTATTTAAAAAAAAATATATAATTAAGAAAGTGGTTAAACTGAGGAAACTGGGAATCTGAATTCCGCCAGTCGAGTCAACACAATCTGTTGGTTGTGTGTTTCTTCAGAATGAATTGTGCAGTTCGAAAAGCGATGAAACGGCCGACAGGGGCAGAGCGGAGAGCAACTTTAACAGCGCAACCAAGTACCAAACCAGCAGTACGTCTGTCCGAGCTATAAGCACACAGTGCCCGCATAACAGCCCTTCTCCGCTGGTTATGTAGAGTGTGGCATGTTGTGGTGGCCTACAGTAGCTGTTGGTACTGAAGTATCTCCGCATTAGCAGCTGTGAGATGCTGAGCGTCCTTTCCTCTCCTCCTCGGAGCTCGATCGTTAATCGAGGGTCTGTGCGAATCTACATATCTAAACTGGACTACAGACTACAGTGTACACGCTGCCCTCGGCACGAGTCCGCTCATTTTTGGTCGTTATGCTTTTCCCTGTCGTTTCTCTTGCTCTGGAAAGGCTACCTAGTCGTCTGTATAGATGGTGAAGGTCATGACGATTCATGTGTAAAGTGAGACTGGTCAGAATATGGGATGTGTGTGAGTGTGTGTGTGTGGTTTAAGGGGCGAGTAGTTATGAAAGTGGTGAAGAAGGTGAAAGGTTAAGATGTGCTGTCCGAGCATTTGGTCTCTGAGGTGTGAGTGCCCTGGCTTTGGCACGCCGGCTTCTGCTTCTCCCACTGACACATGGTGTTGGCGTAGCCCACGATGACCTTGTCCATCCAAGTGAGCGGCTGGGGGAACAGAACAGCACCCTCGAAGAAGCCCAGGTGCCCGCCGTGCAGCGTGAGGGCGAAAATGACATTCTCTTTCTTTTCTAGAGAGAGCGAGAGAGGGAGAAACAGAGACAGGCATTATGTCAGGTCATTAATGCAGGTACACACTGTTCTGTCAGGGTTCACTCAGGGTAATGGACCCACAGTGGGAGCGGACAGGACCTTTAATCTCCACCCATCTGGAGGTTCAGACACAACAGCTGGAAACGCTCTTCTGCACCTGATCTCTGACGGACACCATGACCACATGTCCTCCACTCTTCCACTCCCAATTCAAGAGATGTCTGTTAAACAAGACAGGATGTTCTCCATCCCACACACTGATCAATCCATTACGCACCCTCATCCGAGGACCACACACACACCTTAAACACAATAAAACATAAGAAAACAATGCAAGACGGGGCGTACCGATCCCAGTCAAAAGGTCACAGACACGGACAGAGCTGTTTGCAGTGTACCCCAGGCAGCAGCTGAGACTCCACTCATTTGCCTGCTGAGCTGTAAATGGGGCCAGAGGCCCATAAATAACTCCAACAACTCACCAAATCAACAGTCACGACAGAGCAAGACTCGCACACACACGGTTAATAAATCATTCCCCAAATACTGGACGGCCTACTTCGACCTCATTGATCCGATACTAGTGTAAACAGCTGGACAGTCAAATCAATAGTGTTTTTGTTTTTTGGGGGTTTTTTTTTGGACTGAACACAGGAAACATCTCCCAATGCACCAGTTTCTACATTACACTACACTCAAACTGATTTTTGAGGTACTCCATAGAAGATCCATTCTGGTCCATAAAGAACCATGTCTGTAAGACATTTACATTTACACTGAAGGCTTTTAGCAGACGCTCTTCTCCAGAGCGACGTACAAAAGTGCCTCACTGTTTACCTCACTGAAAATATCTTCAGCTAGTTTGTATAGACTAGGATCCAAAAATAACTCCAAGCTTAGATAATACTAAACACAAAAGTCAACATGGAGACCATAAAACTCAACACTACATTTCACCCAAGTCCTCTCAGAAGAGGAGGGTCTTCAGTCTGGGTTTGAGGACAGCGAGTGTTGGACTCTGCTGTTCGGACACCCAGGGGAAGTTCGTCCCACCACTTTGGTGCAGGACAGTAAAAAGTCTGGACGCTCGTCTTTCTGGATCTTAAAGGATGGCGGGTCGAGCCGAGCCGTACTTGAAGCTGGAAGGGCTCTTGGTGCAGATCGGCTTTTGACCATCGCCATTAAGTACAGAGGGGCTGGCTGGTCCAGGCTTGGCTTTGTAGGCCAGAGTCAGGGGTTTGAATCTAATGCAGGCAGCAGCTACAGGAAGCCAGTGTCGCTGCATTCTGGATTAGTTGATAGAAAGGTGAGAGTGTGAGGAACCTTTCAAAGATCACGTATCAATTTTTCACTAAACCAGCAGCTTCAGAATCATGCTGACTCTTCACTGACTGTAATCGGGAGAATGGAGTCTCCGTCATTCCCATTTCCCAACACACCGCATGGCATCCTCAACTTTAACTCATCCCAAAAGTATTGGATGGAGCGCCAACCATCATTCCAGAGAACACAGTTCCATGGCTGCTGAGATGACCTCGGCCCGATTGTTTGGCATGCACCAGAGTTGGACAGGCAGCTCTAACGAATGCTTAGGAGGAGGTTCCCAAATTTTTTTTTTAAATAAATAAATAAATTAATAAAAAAAAAACTCGTAATACAAACAAGCATCAAAAAAGAGTAATCATAACAGTACAGTAATAGCAAAGCCCTTAAACTAATTTACAAAAGATAGTTAATATATAATCGAAATAAGCCTTTAGCCTTTAGCCTGGGTTAAAGCAAAGCTAACAGTGAGATTAACCCCTCCACACAGTAAAAAGTGGGAGTCTTTCCAGTCTCCATGATTAAGCATTTCAGGAAACACTCATGCTTACCAGAAGCCAGCTGCATGTGAAGGCATCTCTGGCACACATGCCAGTCTAAGAATAGCCATGTTAAAGGGACGGCCTATTAAAGCGGCTATTCTTACGTTTTGCATGGGGCTGGCCTGCATGCTCATCTTCTGGAGTGAATAAGCAACAGCGATGTGTAAATACCTTGCTGGAAGGTGTTGATGTGTACAGACGGTCAATCTATTTAAAGTAATCCCTCGGTAATGCTAACATAGCTGCTGATCATTTTAAAACGTGGTGGTTTTATGAGGTAAAAACGTGAAAATAATGCACGGAAGTGCCATAAACCTTGTAAATGTGGACTTACAGCACTCCAGACAAGCAGAAAGTCACAGGACACCTACGCTAAAATATCTGCATTGTACTCATTTTACTCCCTTTACTGCATATACATGTACATATGCATGCTACATTTCGCTGTAATGCTGATCCCAGAAGATCTAGTCCCAATGCTTACGTAAAACCCTGGATATCAGCATCGGCCCACGAGTCCCCAATTCCCATACCGGTGTATCCCTAATTATGACTCACTTCTGAACCAATTCCTGCAGAAAACAGTTCTACTCAGGACACGTCAGTATAGGTCTAATAATAAAACATACTCAGCAGAAAGGTGGAAGTACCTGCAAGGGTGCGAGGAATGGTGAGGAGTGAGCCATGCACAAGAGGATCATCACCAGAGTTCACCAGCAGCAGAGGAACATTGACCTACAGCACACAGACAAAATCTTATTAGTATTATTTTATCTTATTCTAATATCTAATCTTATCTTATTATCTGTTCAGTAAGTGTTTATTAGCCCAGGAAAACACTGATATTAGAATAAACACTAATAATAATAACACTCCTACAGAAAGTGGTGGTGGTTCTCCATCACTGTGTTCATCATTAGAACATCTCCAAAGTTCTCCTCATGGAGTCTAGTATTATTTAGAGTTCTCCTCAGATCAACACCTGGTTTGGTGGTAAATCAGGGCTTAATGATGGTAAATCAGGTGAGCTGCTGCTGCTGCTGATGATGGAGTTGAACACATCCTCCACACTGTGTTGGCTGGACTGGACTGGGACGTCCAGGAGAAACCTGGAGGAACTGAGCTCTGTTCTTCAGACTAGCTCACCGACAAGATCTCACTACTTTCTTTCTTCAGAATGAGAAGCTCTTGTTTCTCCTTTTTACTGGATTTATGTTCACCTGCATCTGATCTGATGAGATCTGGATATTACAAGCAACTGCACTGTACTGTACAGTACTGATTTTACTGACTGACCTTAAAGCAATAGAGCAAAGTTGGTTGTACTCACATTGTGAATGTAATGCACACAGCTTTCTTTCTCGTAGTACTCCTTTAAGGAACTGTGGCCATGGAATTTCCTGAAATGTGAAAATTAATATGGATTACAATCCAATCGTTTTAATAGTTTATATCCCACACGTATAACATACATATATATATATATGATATTTAAAACTATAGTAATTTTCACCAGAATTCAGCAGAAGTCAATAATCAAACAGGTCAGGATATTAAAAACGCAGGATTGGAGCGAAATTAACAATAGTAGGCAGCCTCTCATGGAAAATGTGTACAGTGCAGAGTTTCCGTTTCCGTGAAGCTGTTAAAAAAATAAAAATTATATATATATATATATATAAACAGGGTGTTTTAGGGGTGGCCTTCATGTCCACTGTAACCAGGTATGTCAACACAGACAGACGAAAGCAGCAAAATGTCCTAGTCTGTTCTAGAAGAGGAACACGACAGTGTTTGTTAGTTCTGCAGATGAGAGTTCATGTTTGCATAACAAATCCAGGCACTTGCAACTGCTAACAGGCCGGATAGTCCCTTTTGTGGGCCATTTCTGACAGCTTCCTCAAACCTCTTCAGAAACGCCTCAATTACAGTGCCGACCAGAGGATCCAGTTTCGCTCTGACGGCAGTTAGGCATGCAGATAGAGCGTGGGTTTTCACATGAGGGTGACGGAATTGCATAACGCCTGCTCGCAAGCACAAAACGGCGCTGAGCACGCACCTCATGATGTTGTCGTCGATCTGCATGAGGGAGGTGGCGGTGAAGAGGCGTCTCAGATCCGCATCTGCCATCTTCGGGGAACCTCCCCCGAACAGGCTACCCCTAGGGAACAAGAACAAATAGAATTCAACTACAGTCAGTACCGTACAGATTTCACTGAGTGGAACAGGAGCAATAATTTAATGAAAAATCGAATTTACAGTTTTCCTGTGGAATAGGACTCTCCGGAGCAGATCAACATCATGACCCTATTGGCACCATGCTGCCTAATGCCAGGCGTGGGCTAGAGGGGTATAAAGCCCCTCAGCATTGAGCTATGGAGCAGTGGAAGAGCGGTGTTGTCTGGAATGATGGATGGTGGTGAAGCTCCATCCAGTACTTTTGGGATGGGTTGCAGAGTTGTGGATGAGATAGGGAGGTGACCATCCAACATCTTGACCTCACTGATGCTCTAGCTGCTCTTGTTAAACCCAATATTAATAATGAGGTAATGATACCTTAACATGTCATGACTGATGCCTTTCAAATAAGTCGCCTCAACTTCAACATGCCGGCCTAGCTTTTCCAGTGCACTCGCACAGCAAGTTTGGACCCGTCTGAAATGATTAGAAGCTCTGAGGTACCTGTGGGACAGAATGATCTTCTTCATGTTGTCTGCCATGAGGAAGTTGTAAAAGCGCCGGCACTGGTCCCACTGCAGAAAGGTCTCCTGAGCCCTAAACACACAGACAAAACACAGGCAGTATGTCAGTCACGTGCTGCCCGTCTGAACCGACACACAAAAACAGGCTAATCCTGCCATCAGTGTGACTGGGTCATCCACTGATTGCATATTGAGACCGTGTGTGTGTGTGTGTGTGTCGTGGCACAATGCAATCAAGTCTTTCACAGTATATCGCCGCTGTCAAGTAAAAAAAAAAAATAATAATCTGATCTCCAAAAAGTCAACTTTACAGGAGAAGGAAAAAAAAAACCTTCTTAACTCTCAATGGAAGTCAATGGAAAACGCTTTTAATCCAAGCCATTTTGAAGCATTTCTATTGGTCCATCCATTATAAAATTCATATCTTTTCAAAATGTCCTTTTTTGTATGATAGCAATGCTAAGTAAAACTATCTACAGGATGATACAGGATCCACAGCAGATGACTGATGAAAACAAAACAGTGTGTCATAATAAATATCACTGTATGAGCTCACACTCCTCCTATTCCAACTAAAAAGGAGTACTGACAGATCTGTTCTGTGAAATCTGCTCATCCAGAAGAAAATAGACACCGAAATCCTGTCCAATGAGAACCACAGTGTTGGGTAACACACTGAAAAACACACAGATCCACACCCACAGGCCAAGTCTGCTGACACTCTAGAATGGCCCGGCTGAGCTGCTGGCCGGTACGGCAGGAGATCTCTCCAAAAGCCAAAGGTGTGGCTCTCACAGAACCAGACTGAAAACACAGCTGCCACATTCCACTGCAGTTCCCCTGTGTGTGTGTGTGTGTCTGAAGTTCTGGGTGGCTTGAACTTTCTTGAGAGATTTCAACATCTTCCAAATTTCCTCCTTTGGCACCGAAAGGAAGACGTATGTCTTTTTTTTAACGTGCATTTTGTATATTTGTTAACGTGTTGCTGCAGAACTGGACTATCTTCAGGCTGGGAATGCTGGCCTCCAAGATTGTAATACGCATGTGAGAATGACAGCACACAAACAAAACACACACAAGACATTGTCATGGTGACTGAGGAACAGCAGCCCCACTCTGGATCGTCAGGCTGAGCTGTGTATCTGTGATCATGAGTCTTCCGCTCTCCCGTAGAGGGTCGATTACAGCTTCTCCAGAAGAACAGAAGAACGTTGTGGCTTCCAACCAAATGAATGCAAAGACATACTGGGTGCTCGTCTGTGCAGAGCGAGAGAGTTCACAAGGGCTGTCAACTCGGCTCATAGATTAAATTCAAATTTCAAAGCTCAGCAGGTCATACATTCAAATACACTCCTATCGGTCATATACTGAAATACGTTCAGTGTTCAAGAAGAATATTTGTATGTGCTGGATGTTTGAAAATATTTCCAATCCATGTAAATACATAATTAAAGCCACAATGGATTGTTTTATTTAGGGTCGGCAATGGCGTGCTCTTCTGTGAATGGAGAATTTCCTAATTTGAATGTTTGACAGTCCTACTTATCACTATGAAATATAGTGGGTACTTATATCATTGGCCTACTGAAATTGAACATACTGAAATTGGAGACACTGCAATTTGCAACTGACCCTTTATGTCAGTGTTTCTGGGAGTTTTTAGACGAATCAAGCATAATCATGTAAGAAATCACAAACAAATTTGATATTTTGGTAAAAATAATCCAAGGC
Source organism: Salminus brasiliensis (assembly GCF_030463535.1). Lineage (NCBI taxonomy): Eukaryota > Metazoa > Chordata > Actinopteri > Characiformes > Bryconidae > Salminus > Salminus brasiliensis. The sequence continues at coordinate 33,793,683 of NC_132894.1, forward strand.
ATTAATTAAATTAATTAAAACAATGTGCAAAAGTAAAAGTATCGCCATGTTGTTAAATTTGCAACCAAAGTTTGCACAGTAGAGACCAGAGGCAGAGCCAGACTCGTTCACCTACTCATTTGGTAGACCCGCCCCCTCCTCCCAGATCAAGCCCAAGTCTCAGTGTCTCAGACCGCCTTCACTGAGCTTCCCGTGCAGAAGCAGAGCGGATTTCCCCTTGGATTCCCAGTTTGTCCGGTAAGCGGACGCTCCAACAGTAAAAGTGCAGCTCATGTAAGCTCCACTACAACTCAGCTACTACATATAATGAACAGAAAGGGCACCATGCAGCCAGGACCGTCAATCACTTCACTCCTAAATGTAACCCCGCCTTCTCACGATAGAGCAGAGTAATGTTAAAAACTGATTTCTGGGAGAAATGTAAAAACATGGGCCAATACTAGCACAGGGAAAAACAAAAAACACTAGAGATAACAAGACGGCTGTTGAAACATATGGGGATGGGCGGAGCTACAGATCATACTGCAACTAACAATCCCTGGTGTCTTTCAGTGTGTATTAAACAAACAAAAACAACATCACACAGCCAAACAAACAGCTTGCCTGAGTGCACTGTAGCCCTGGCACACGCTCACGCAGCACAGCACTCGCTCCTGGTTGGCTCGGTTCTCTCCCAGGAATTTGCAGACGATGTTGCCCCCAAGACTGAAGCCCACCACGATCAGCTGGGTCTGGGGGTACGTCTTCTTGATGTAGCCAACCATGGACGCGAACTCCCAAGTACAGCCTAGAGAGTGTGGAGAGGCTCGGTATTAGTGCGTAGACATACAGAAGAGTTCTCAGAAGACTTCAAGAAACCTAACACACAAGGGCTGCATGTCTGGAGGAGAACAGGTCCAGCCTTACTGTACGTCACAATGTTAGATGTGAATCGGGGCACAGGCTCAAGCACAGGGCTAACTCAGGAGCTGCAGTGCACAGTTAAAAAAAACAGCCAAGAAAAAGGTTTCTTCACACTGTTGCAGGTTAGGATTTAAAAGCATGTGCTCGCGTGAACCGTACGAGTCACGTGAGTCACACGAGCCACGCAAGCCACGTCAGTGCCGTTCCCACGAACAAGACCGTACCATAGGTGAACATGCGGGGGGAGGTGAGCTCGATGTTTGGCAAGGCCCCGAGGTGGTTGAGCACAGCACAGCGGTAGCCCTGCTTCTGCGAGTGGTCCACGAACGTGCGGATGTAGTGCTTCTCGCTGTGGTTCCCGATCCCCGGGCAAATCACCATGGTGACGTCAGCTGCGGACAGAAAACCGCAAGACAAGAAAAGCGTGGCTTATCTGTGCCATGAAATTGATTTGCATGTAAACAAACACAGCCAAAAGATGTGGGGTACTGTACGTAGGGTGTGTTTGCACTGGTTAGCGATACCTAGGAAAGAATGCAAATTCGAGACTTTTACAAGGGTTTTTGTAAAAGGAGTCTTGTTGACTTTCACAAGGCACTTGGGTTGCCATGTGAGGTTTAGCATTTCACCCCAGTCTGAAGCGAAAGCAACTGTACTCCCAGGAGATACTAACCTCCGCTCTGATGATCCGCCAGGGGTTCAAAGAGGTCAAAAGTCGCTGTGGCGCCATCCTGCATAGGCAGATACTTGCGCAGGCCGGTCGGATGGGGTGAACTCACCCGGCCCAACTTGCCGTACAGGGCCGTCTGCAAATGCCCGCTTTTTCCCCACAACAAAGGAGGAATGTATCTGGAGGAGAAAGTCAAATAAGACAAAAATAAGCAACAGCACTGATCCACTTAAGACTGAGTCACTCTCAGTTGGGGCGTCTCATTTATGACTGGTGAGTGGTAACGATACGCAGGCCTGCAAAACCAGATAGCAGCTAGACGACCTTTAGCATGCTGTGAATGAATAACTCCTTATACTGAGCACTCAATTTAAAGCCGAGCCTCCTTATGCAAGGTCAGAGCTTAATCTGCACCAAAGACGCAAACAAAAATACATAAGAGGAACCTTTTGCTGGGAGGACTGTGTACACACACATACACACACACACACACACCTGTGCAGAAGTGCTCTTTATTGATGTAATAACCAGTCAAAACGGCTACTAAGCACATCATCCATTTTTCAGGCCTCATATATTTCTAAGGACATCAGAGACCACTGACTGTACCTGACTGACTTGACTTGTACTTCTACCTCCTTCAAGGCAATTAAGTGGACTCTAATCTAATCTAAATTAATTTAAGAAGGTAAACTATCTGCATATGGAAGAAAAAAGGAGAAACAAACAAAAAAGTCAAATAAAAAAAAAAAAAACACAGCGCATCCAACAAGAACAAAAGCCTTGTATATCTAAAGTATATCTGCCCCCATGAACAATTACACAGAACCTGTTCTATTACATAATCCTGCTGTACAACCTTTAACGCATAATAGCACTTAATTATGTATTAGTTAACGAAAGAGTATCAGCTAAATGTCAACAGACAGTCAGGGCTATAAGACAGCTCAACAATCTGGTCACCGTGGCACTGTGGACCTGCGAAAAACAGCTGAGGGTCAAGAAAATAACCAACTAGAGCCCAATTTCCCACAAGCTGTGCAGTATTGAGATCCTCTTATGGGGGAAAGCGAGTGTTTAAACGTGATGCTTATTCTACCATTTAACACTGACTTTTCTGCTAAGAGGCTTTTGGGAAATGCAGTCTAGAGGAGTAAATCTAGCTGCAGTTACTCAAAACAACAACAACCACCACCCTTAAATAGCCTACCAAACTGCCTACGGCTATTAAGCACAAGTTCTTCTACTTGCTGTGGAGAAAACACATAAAATCCACTTGCATAAGGAGTTCATAAATGACCCATGCAAGACCTGATGGACCACCAAAAATGCCCCCATCAGATAAACAGCACTTAACAGCACTTACAGAGGCAAAACTAAGCTCCACTCTAGCTTCAGATCTGAAATCAGACACAGGTATTTGTGCCAGTCTTTCCACCGTGTGACGATGACTCAAAAGGTCTGAAAGCACATGGAGCCGATTAAGAAGCTCCTACTGAAAAAAATAGACTAATTTGAAATTGCAGAAATTGCAGAATCTGCTCTTCTCAGAACGCCTGACTGACCACCCCAGAGTCCAAACCTTAACATTATTGAATGAGGGTTTGGTAGGACTTGGATGGCAGGAAGGAGAAAACGCTCTGTGTGTATATTACAGTACATCACAGTACACACTGGTTGATGGGTACAGGCATTCCTCTGGCCTACTTAAGTCTACAGAATGCTCACAGTACCATCAACAGCCAACCACAGTCAGTCAATGACATAACCATTCCCTGACTTCCCGAACAGTACCTTTTTATAGCAGTAAGTACAGTTCAGGCTCAGTGGAATTTTGCATGGAGATGATAATGATATGATAAGCAGAGCGTGAGGGCAGTTGCTCCACTTTCCCAAAGCCTACGGTCAGTCCTCAGAGCGCAGTTCCAGGATGCTTGCAGTGGGTGTTGCTGCTCTGCGAGAGAAAGAGGGGTCAGATTACTGCTGACTCCGGGCAGCGCGGTGCAGGTGAACTGTGCACGGTTATGCAATGGCTCGGCCCACGTGCAGCCACCGTGAAACAGCTAGAGCTGCTTGCTGCCTTCGAAGCGTTCAGGGCGGAGATGTAAACACTGCGCATCGAGAGACAGGTCCTCAGGTTCACGGCACGGTCTACCCAGACAGGCTCTTCGTGTTTATACTGTTTATTTGGCAGGCCACGATTATACTATGAGGAACGGCAAGATAGCTTGTCCAATGGAGTGAAACCAAGGATTCCACAAACTCAAATCTCAGAGGCAGGAGATAAACATAAACGTGGCCAGCATGGCACCACATTAGATCACTCTTTAAATGTTCTCCATGTGCCTTATATAAGCCAAGCTACACCAAGCTACATCTTCTATTCACTGGGTGCTACACTGGTCATCTCTTATTCACCATGCAGCACTGACATTCAAGTACGCGTCCAATTGCTATCTGACCCGAAAGGAGAAAATGGACTGGATGAGCAGTTTGGCTCTCGTTTTGCGGAGACAGCCAAGGGCACTCGGTCCAGCAGGGAGGTGGGAGACATCGCAGCCGTTTAGCACACACTGTTACAATTAAAATCTGCAATGAGAGAGAAAGAGAGAGAGAGAGCAGTCCATCGGTATCTATTTCACAAAGCCGTCCCTCGTCCTCCGAGCCTCTGCAAGCCATAACACAGGACCTGCCCTGTTACATAAGATAACTGCGGAAGCCTTAAAATATAACAGCACTTAATTACGTGCCAGTTAGCAGTTATATGCACTAGCTGCAAGACAGCTCTACAACACGGTCACTGTGGATGATCAGATAAGCAGGCTAAAAGAACCAACTAGAAGTGTAAATTTAGCTGCAGTTAATCCAAACGCAACAACAAAGGTGACGAAATGCCCCTAAATAGCCTGGGACACTGCCTACCGGGAACTGGAGTCAAACAGAAGATTAGGCCTAGCCTACGACATCCAGTCAGAAGCAAAAAAGGGCTTTTTAAGACAACAAACAGTCCAGTGTCTGCTTGTGCGAGTTTGCCTCAGGTATCTCTGAGCCACAGCGACGCTCGAATGCTAGTGATAAGCCCTCAGGAAGGATATAACAGCAACACAACTTGACAACCATGATATGAAAGGGGTTGAACACCTCTATTCAATTTGCACAGGCTTCATATAATACAATCCACAGACTGGAGCAAATAAAAACACTCATTAAATACAAATTAAAAGAACACCACAATGAGGACAGAAGCCCAGAGGCATTTATAAGCTAGGAATTTCCATGTTCTCATATTTTCTGCTCAGGAAAAAAAAACATAGCGCATCCAACAAGAATTCTGTCACTTTTAATACAGTCATAAAAAAAACATGTTAGCTCACAGAAATGTGATACAGGACTCTGCAAGTGTAACTCTTCCACACAAACTCCACAGTTTCATGTTTAAAAAAATACAAAAGAAATAAAAGTATGTAGGGTGTCCATAAGCTTCATGGTTTCGGTGCTCATGTAGGTGCCAGTATCGGCGCTGATACCGATGCGGTATCGGGACAACACGAGTGCTCAGCATTGGAGAAATGCTGATAAGACATTAAAAAAAAAAGCAGTGTGGGAGACTTTATCACAATAAGGATAACATATCGTCCCATCAACACACCCACAGGATGTGTTGGCATGACACACCTATCAACGTTCAAAAGTCCAGAATCATGTCCCACATTCTGGCCTAGAACTCCCGAAGACCTTTTAATCCACCTTACCCTGCACACCCAGATCACTCTGGCTTACTTGGAAGGTATGTCTCTGGAACAGCTCGGTCAGTCGAACAGGCTAGAACCATCAAGGTAACAGGGTTTAATGTAATTCTGTGGAACAGATGAGGACAGCGGCTGGCACTGTGCTCCAGCACTGATTGATCCTTTGGTGAGCAGAGTAGTAAATGTGCTGCAAAACAAACCATTACATAACCAGGCGGGTGTCGCTTTAGGTTACGAAAGAGAAGCCCACTCGCCCACCACCTTGTTCTGGGGCGTCACAGACTAACGCAAACTTTGAGCTCAGGGACGAGAAAGTACAAGACATGTCCTTACAAGACCCGAACAAGTTTTTGGCAGACTACACCATCTTCTTTTGGCACAGTTTTCATGACACACTGCTTCTGGAATTGAAATGCAAGACCCAGGCAAGACTGACAGGAGGTTTATATGTATATGGTAAATATTTCTGCTGTATTTGCTCGATATGCACACATGACCTTACCTGTGCAGTGCATTAGAAACTATTCACAGCAATAAAAGTGTAACTAAGGGTGTGGATGAAGAGCACACCCTGTTTTTAAACAAACCACTCAGCCAGCGGAAGGAAAACGCCTGAATTCAGCGACGGATTATGTAATAGATATCAAAGAATATTGGTCCAGAGAATCGGGTCAAAGGATGTAATGTGAATGTGCCTTTTCCCTCATTGTTTCTATGAGCCAATAAATATTTACAAGTGGAAGTATGACCATCCTGGACCTTTCCTCAGGACAATGCAGCCTCAAAAACAACACATTTTCTTACTTATCGTCAGTCAGCCTTTAGCCCCTTTAGCTAATTCAAATCTGTGAGAAGTGGGTGGGCTGCATGTCCACACTAATCATAGTCAAATGGATCAGGAAGTGGAATTGGTGCTTGGATTTGAGTGCTATTATTATTCCCCCCCCCCCCCTTTTATATAATAAGCTTGTGCTACCTTTATTGTTGGATGCACTGCAAGTTTCTATACGAGTCTGCACACCCAGCTCACTTCGCTTTGGAAAGCCAGTTATTGATTGGTTTCTGTGGTGTGTACAATCATGGGCGTTCCTGCTGAAAATAGTCGTTTGACAAACAAAGCAAATCAATGACTTTCCAGCTTCCCTAGATCGCCTTAAGGTAAGAGCATTACAGAAGACGGTGGAGAAGATCGACATCAGCTCAAGCAGGAACAGACACTGTGTGAATCACATGTTAACTGGAGAACAGAAATAAGTACATCCATAAGTCCAGAAGCCAAACTCACTCTTTGGTCAGAAGGGGGCAGGACTTGAGCAGAAAGCGGTTGAGTGCCGTGTCCTGGTAGGTGAGGTCCGGGGGAGCGGTAGGGCTTTTTAGGTTGAGGCACCGGACGACAACGTAGAGGATGGTGGCGACGGCTGCCAGCTTCATCCCGTCGAACATGGCCGGCATCTCCGGCGCCACCGGGTACACTTCTGAATCGTGAGACGCCATGGCTGGCCTGAGACGAGACACGAGAGACGGGACATTATAAGACTGTGTCTTAACCAGTATACAAGTTACCACTGGTATAAGCCCCCCCAAAAATAATAATAATCTGCCCTCAATTTATAGAAATGAAAGATTTTGACCAGTCCAGACAGAGGTTGTGAGGTTATAAAAATCCAGTATGTTTACATACGCCAGCCTAAGCAGCCTACAGGGGTTCAGCTCCACCCTGTCACGCTTAAGTAATACAGAGTGTTTCAGCCTGTTTTGCTAATTAAGTGAGAACAATACAGTCCAGCCAATCAGAATAGAGCTCATTTACCAGTCTTAAAGGTCCAGTAACAAACAAACAAATAAATAAATAAATATGGACTGAATTGCAGAGTGGCTGATATGTTTACCTAAAAATGAATTGCGTCTATTTTCAGTACATAAACCTATACATACAAATGCAATACCAGATTGTAGGATATTGCACCTTTAAAGCGACACAAACGCAGAACAACATTTACAAAACCGGAACCTGTATAACCTGGGTTTTGAGACGTTCTGATAAAAAAACAAACAGGAACAGGCGAGTGTGTTAACTCTGGAAAAAAAAAATTGGTGTAACTTACTCTGTTGCTCAAGTTGATTTCAAGGAAGTAATCTCTTGTGCTCAGTCAAAGAAGTCGCACTTGCGGGGTTTTGGTCACAGTGTTTAGGTCCAAACTGTGAAGAGAAACATAAGAGTCTTACACAAGAGATAGAGGCTGCTTATCGGTACAGGAGGTTAAACAGGATGTTATTGGTTAATTATAAAAGATTTGAAGTTTCTAGATTTGACTAAAGTCATTAAATTAAGATGGAATATAAATATGGATTTTTTAAAAGCGATATAATATAATAGGGGTCCTTAAACTAATAACTAAAATAAATAAATATAAATTATTGACATTATGGATAAATACATAAGACTCTCAAACACTTTCAAAACTTTATATATATATATATATATATATATATATATATATATATATATATATATATATGATTGCTGGCCGTCAGCCACCATCACAAGTTATGTTAGATAAGCATCACAAGCTCAGCCCAAAATAAATGAAGAGGAAACACCATCAAAGACACCACAGAATAATCCTCAGACTAGTCAACTCGGCCAGAAGTAAAGCAGGGTATGAAGTAGAGTCGTGGCCTTAAATATTAAATAATCCATAAATCTTGCATTATTTATAAACGCGAGACAATATGATTTCATTAATTTTTTTTAATTTTTTATATTTAATATTTTATTTTATTAAAGACTCATTTCATACTAGACTCATGCCTTTATAACCTTTAAATATAAATAATAATTAAAAATAAATAACAATAACAATAATAATAGTAATAACACCCCTGATATTACATAAAGCACATAAATCCTTATTTTCAGCTTCGTATAAAATGCAGATATTTGTCATTTAAAACATTTAAGATAATAAACAGGTCGTGACCAAGACTGACTAACACAGCACACTGATTCACACCGCTGAAGTTGACTTCTTGGCCGAATTATCCGTTCCACCTTAAATGGTGCACCAGTTGCGCTGCATCTGTACAAGCCTCGGCGTGTGAGCGCTGCGCTATTTAAGGTGGCACTGAAAATTCGTGAACTCGCTGGCGAACTTCAGCTTCGTATGACTCACAGGGACTACTAACGCCATTTATAGTGTATATACACACACAAATCACATACCTAAAATGCTTTCTTGCGTATATAGAGATGTTATTTCTAAAAAAATACTGAATATGAATGCTTGTTTTGTTTTTTCCTCGTGAGGCCCGACCACTCGACCACTCGAGCACTCGAGCACTCGACCACTCGACCACTCCGCTGCTGTTTAGCTAGCTAGTCAACAACACATGACCTAAAGCCACTGAACATCTCTCATATATGGCTTCATAATTTAGCTAGCTACTAATCAACAGAAGAAACCTATTAACTGGGAGCAGGATGGATGGATGGATGGATGGATGTTCACTGGAGAGACAGCAAAACAGAAGCATCGCTAGCCAGCCTTAGCCAGGGCAGCTAGCGAGTTAGCTACCCATTAAACCATCACTGACAAAACACAACACCTACCTGCTCCTGCAAAGCCTTCCCCAGCAGATCCCTTCCCCACATATATGTAGAACTCAGCTGTCTCGGTGCCTTTCCATAAGTAAACCTGTCCACTAGAGCTGCAGCATTATCCGCCCTTCCTTTCTAGCAGCTTCTCCCTCCCTCGCCCACTTTCCCACCCAGCGCGGAGGACACTTCCTACTGTACCGCTGCTCATTTACATACCGCCGTTCCTATTGGTTAATAGTCCAAACACGTCACTGGAACAGCCCCTCTTATTGGTTGTGTTCCAATAAGCGCCTCTTACGCTCTAACTAGATAGAAGTTGGGGCTAGTGTATAAAACGTGCAATATTACAGGCCTATTCATTTCAATAACTTGATATTTAACGTTGCAATATGCTTATTAATTATTAATACAGTTGTTAACATATAAATATAGAAATATCTTTAGATTGGTTAGAGATGGATAGTAGCATGTTTATAATAGAAGCTAATTATAATAAAAATACAGCCCTTTAATAATTTCTGTCCCACATGGAAAAGGGTTGTGCTGAAAGTCAGCTAAAAGTCATTGGACAGCTGAACACATGCATGGAGGATGCATGAACACAAACTACCGTAATAGCCCGGAACTCGTTAAGCTGCACCCATCAGCCATACCATTAGCACTCCCTGCCTAATATTAACTAGGTTCCCCTTGTGCCTTCACCACAGGTCTGTCCATTCAAGGCATGGACTCCACAAGACCTGTGAAGGCATCCTGTGGTATCTGGCACCAAGACATTAGCAGCAGATCCTTTAAGAACTCCTGTGAGTCGGAGGAGGTGGGCCCTCCATGAGCATCAGTGAGCCTTAGGCGGCCATAACCCTGTCGCCGGTTCACTGGTAGTCCTTTTGAGGTAGATATGTAGATACTGACCACTGCATACCAGGAACACCCCACACCACAGGCCATTTCCCCTGCTTTTCACATGTCACCTTCAAGAACTGACTGTTCACTTGCTGCCTAAAACATCCTCCCTTGGCCGGAGCCAGTGTAGATGAAGATAATCTAAGTTTTCACCTCACCCGTCAGTGGTCATAATGTTATGGCTGATTGGAGTCTAATCAGAAGTAGTAGAGTTTATTGCTCGCTTATAGGGAAATTCCACCGATTTTTTTGAGATATTTACCAGTTGGGATGTGAAACCATTGAAACCACCGCTTGCTGGTGCATTCCTGAAACTGACCACTGATGACATATTAGAGGATGACTGACACCAATGGTACAGCAACAGATAAACAACAGGATCATCTCTAATTTTATATCTACGATAATTTTATATCTGCTGGGCCTGGTCCACTCTTACCAATACAGCACCTGCCTAGCAAACTGGCCTACTTGGCAAATTGGCCTAATGGTTACTGTTATTGACAAACAGCCATCACATTTGTATACCCATCAGACACCTGCAGGGTACCTGCTTAACCCTTCAAATTGTATATATTTGTGATATTAATTGATTAATAAATCAATTTATTAATAAATCAAGAACTTGGAACTTCCATTAGACACCATAATAAAACCAACAGGATTTTTAGGGATGTTTAATGAACACTACTCTAGTCTAGACTCTACTGTACACATGACTGGACACACAGCTCCAGACTCCAGAGCTGCAGAGCTCCAGACCCCCCCCCCCCCCCATTGCAATATTTTCTACTAGCGCCACCTGGTGCACACTGTGTGTAATGGCTGGAAATTGTATTATTTATTATTTTACAGATCTGATTTGACCTCAGTACACTTACTCACCTCATGTGTGGCAGGGGAAAGAACATTTGTGGCTTTCTGCTTGAAGAACCAGCTGAAGGCAGCGCTGAAAGGGAATCCTCTTGAGCACGCAAAGGCTGACGGACAAGCCATGAGGTGTCAATCCACTGCTCTCAAAACACTGCTCATCCACTGGGACATCCTCCTGACCCACCGTGACCCTGACCAGCATGAAGCGGATAAGGGGATGCATGGGCACGGGTATTTCCCAACCTCTAATAATTAAACAGCCTGCTTTTCTCACCGTGTCAGGGAACGACCTCTGCTCTGATGAGCTGGACTGTGCTGTGCCTCATTTGTTCAATAAAATACTCAGAGTCAAAAGTTTGTGGACACCCCTTCTAATGAATGCATTCAGCTACTTGAAGTTGCACCCATTGCTGACACACACTGATGTGCAAATGCACACACACACAGCTTGTCTAGTCTGTGTAGAGAAGTACTGCCAATAGAATAGGACCCTCTGCAGCAGATAAACATGAACCTCTTGGCACCATGCTGCATAATGCCAGGTGTGTGCTACAGGGGTATACAGCAAACCATCAACTGTCCAATGAAAAACATGTCCAGCATCTCCAAAAAAGGGACTTTACAAGAGAAGGCAAAAGTTAACTTAAGTTTAAATGGATGTCAATGTAAACAAAGATACGTTTATTCCAAGAGCATTTCTTTTGGTCCATTTATCCAGAATGAACGGACAAAAAAAAGGAGATACATGTTTTTCAGCAGACAAAATTACTACAGGCACTGCATTTCCCACAATGCCCCAGCGTCTTTCCAAAAGCTCAATCAGCTAACACTTTCTGTCAGTATTTATTTATTTATTTATTTATTTAGTGTGCAGAGTCATTATCATTCATAAATAGCTCATAGCTACATATATATACTTGCATATATACTTTGGCTGTATTAAGGCCACTTATAATTGCATAACTGTGGGAAATTATAACAAACACCATCATATAAATCATCAGCTATGAAAATATAAACATAATAGAGGAAAATATAATATATATAATAATATATATAATATAATAATGTAAACAGTGTCAGATATTTGTGTCAGGTGGATTGTTTAGGTGTTTGGAGATCAATACAATTGTACTTACTTAATTTTGAATATAATGTTTTAACAATTAAATCCTTTTATTTTACTTTACTTGCTTTTGGCAGTTTAGTAATGTCCAATTATTATTACTACTTCTACTACTACTACTAAAATAATAATAATGATAATAACAATAATAATAATAAGAATATTAATAATCACTTTTCAGGAACCAAAAATGCAAAGAATTGTCAACACTGGCTTGCAAAATGTGATAATAGTAATAACTAGTAATATTGTTATCAAAATTAGGATGCTATTATTTTTTTATTATTATCTATTAATATTATAAGGCAAACAGAGGTGGAAAAATGTGCCGAAGTCATGGACTCATGGAGTCATATTAGTGTAAAATCCTGTAATACTACTTACTCTACTGCCTCAGTCCACATTCTCTGTGTGCCCCAGTACAACAGTTAGTCTAGAAATGCCCCTGGGGTCAACGGTGCATTTTAATACACGGGCCTTTAACAGGCCTTTCAAAGGGCCTAAAGGGTTGCACATGTTCTTGGCACCATAAATCTGATTTTACAGCAAACAAGTGGTTTATGGCACATATACAGTACTTGTGAATGACATCTAACAAGTTCCTTTCATTTCTCAAGTTACTGAATAATCCATAGTACTTACTGAGTAATAAACCCAGGCTCCGAGGGGTTAACTGTGCAAGTGCTTGTACTGTACATCACATAGAAGTGAAACAAAATCCCAACAAGCTTTAAAACTAAAGCTTATCACCCTTTTCACTTTTTACACACAGCAAACGGTCATTCACCCAGTGGTCATTCACCTCGTTGTGCCTCCATCTATAAAAGAACAACAACAGCTAACGGCAGCTAACATCAGCACATGCGCCAGGTGTTTGACCGCTCAGTCACAGTCAGCCTTCTCCAGTCCTCTCCTCACCTCTGATCCACTACACTAACATAGCCAAGCTGGCCCAAGGCTAACCAAACACTGACCACGAAGAGCCTCGATCAAACGGCCTTGCAGAGTGGAGGTCAGCGCTAGCTGAAACAAGCAGTACTTTCATCAGCAGACAACATTTAAAGAGACCATAAAACCTGAAATCAGCAGCTTCCGAATCATGCTGATGAGCCACTGAGCCTGACTGTGACCGGCAGAACGGCATCTCTGTCACTGCCACTCCGCAAGTTTGGAGCTGCAGAGCTGCAGGACGCTGCGTAACCCGAGTCATATTTATGTAAAACTCTGTAGTGTTACTCTACCGCCTCAGTCCACATGCTTCTCTACCCTCAGAGGCTGCTTCTGGAGCTCTCAGCTTGGCCACAAATGCACGTGCACAATTGTGGACACAACTATATAAAGAGAACTGTAAGACATTTTTGCTTATGGGCTCCCCCTACAGGCGGAGAGTGTAAAGGTGAATGTATTTGTCACTGTACTTTAACCCATCTGTGGTAGTGAAAACACACACACACACACACTAGTGAACTAGGGGCAGTGAGTACACACACACCCAGAACAGTGGGCAGCCAACTCCAGTGCCTGGGGAAAGGCAGAGAGGGTAAAGGGCCTTGCTCAAGGGCCCAACAGTGGCAGCATGCCGAGCCTGGGAATCAAACCCACAACCCTGTTATTGATACACCCCGGTGCTCTAACCACTGAGCCACCACCCCTGTAACAGAGTGTAATTCACTTGTACTCCACTGCAGTTGATACAAATTTTGAGCTTTGAGCGCCCCCTTGTGGACAGTAGAGTAATATTACAGGAGTAACACTACAGGGTTACAGAGACGCTATTCTCTCTGTTACAGTCAGTGAAGCATCTAATATAAATGTTCATGTTAATATTTGTGTGTGTGTGTGTGTGTGTGTGTGTGTGTCTTTATTAGGACTATTATACTATTCCTTTATTTATGTGTAATTATGGCCACATACACACTGTTCTGTATAGTAAAGAAGAGGTTTCTACCATAGAGAAGAAGCATTAAACCAGGCTAACACATCCAAATGGTTCTTATAGTTATAATTATATATTATATAGTCATAATTCTATACATTTCCATTTCCTTTACTGCAGAACTCTATATAGTGTCTCTACCCTTTCTGTTTACTTACTCAAAATAACTGTGCTGCTGTGAATTCATCTGAAAACGATGTTCATGTTGGAATGAAGTCAGTATAATGCAGTGCAATCGAGCCGTAAAGCTGTCCCCCACTGCGTCTGCTTGAAGGAAATAAAGCGCACAGTGAATTGGCAAGAATTACACCAGCGAATCTCCTCCCACCTGAACTTTGGAAACAGACTGAGGACTGGCTCGAGGACATGCAGCCTCTCTTCTTCATTCCTGTCCCGTGAGCTGTGCAGCCCAGGTGAGTAGAGTCTCTTCACTGCTCCATCATCCTTTATAATGACTCTCTGTGTTGATAAATCTGTTATTGATAAGCAGGGCCTATCTCTGTTCTCTTCTGTTGTCAGTGAGGCTTCAGCCAAGTCGTGTTTATTCACGTCTGATTGTTGATGATTAAAGCTGATAAGATAGTCCAGCATGTAATGTGTGTAATATGACCTGATTAACACATATATACATGAAGGCTGTATATTCTGGGGGGCTTTATACCCCTCTAGCTCATGTCTGGTATTAGGCAGCATGGTGCCACTAGGTTTATGTTTATGAGTCCTATTCTTTTGGCAATACTTCTCTACAGGGACTGTGTTCAAGTGTAAATGATCTGGTAGATGATGTACTGATGTGGACATTTGTGTGAGATTAGGCATGAAAAACCTGCACAAATCTGCCTGCCTGTTTGGAAGCCTGAGATGAGTTAGAACAAGCCCTGATTAGCTCATAGGGAGGGGATTACTCCTTAAATGATACACTATCATCATCATTTACATCTACATTAACCTCTCTGGGTCTTCAGAAAATATTCCCCAACACTTCTACATTATAACCCAAGTGTTATAACACAGTAATGCAGCATTTATCTGACTTAGACTTTGAATTGGTTAGCATTATCCCCTAGTATTTATTTATTTATTTATTTATTTATTTATTTATTTATCCCAATGTGGTGCTGCCAATTAAGCCATCCAGCCACATGCGGCACCTGCTAACAGACGCCTGTGCCTGCTAACATCGCTTTAGAAGTGATGAGGAGAGAGCGACATCCACCCACCCGAAGAAGGCACGACCAATTGTGCTGTCTCGGACCCCGTGTGTCGTCGATAGCAAAGCTGCATGGTTCAGCATTTGAACTTGTGACCCCTGGGCCATTGTGGCAGCGCAATAACCCCACAGTGCCACTCTGAGCCCTGTCCCCCAGCATTTATCCTTAAGACCTTTAATGCTGACACTGCTCATGCACTGAATATGCTTGTATCTAACTAAACAATGCATATTAATGCTGTGGTCTGGACCACTGGCCTGGATGTAGCTTACACAGAAAGGATAGTCACTAGTCCGTATCTGTAAAAATCTGTAAAATTCTAGACGATCTGGTCATCTCTATGGTCACATTCGGACAAGGTTGAACCTGATGATTTCTTCCTGTTGTATGGAAAGCCTGTTAAAACAGGAAGAATCTATGCAGTGAATTCTAGGAACGTAACTAACGTGATCTCTTGTGCAATGCTGGCAGACTCTGATGGCTCCGCTTCAGGAAATGCTGCGACTGTGGATAGCACTGTGCCTCATGTGGCCAGGTAACCCAGCTTTCTATTAAACAAGCTAAAACGTTGCTTAAATTGGTCTAGACAGACAGATAGACAGGCAGACAGACAGACAAATAGACAGACATAGAGATAGACAGACAGATAGACAGGCAGACAGACAGATAGACATATAGATAGATAGATAGATAGATAGATAGATAGACAAAGACAGACAGACAGACAGACAGACAGATATATAGACAGACAGACAAACAGACAGACAGACAAACAGATAGATAGATAGATAGATAGACAGACATATATATAGACAGACAGACAGACAGACAGACAAACGGATAGATAGATAGATAGATAGATAGATAGATAGATAGATAGATAGATAGACAGACAAAGACAGACAGACAGACAGATAGACAGATTCGATTTTGGCTCATCAAACAACACATTCTGAAATATTGCATTTTTGTTTATGTTAATAATCATATATCCTTTCGTTTCTGTAGGTGCACACAGCTTCATGATCCACAACGCTGTGGAAGGTCTGTGTCTGGAGGACTCCCTCAAGGATGGTGGAGTTCAGTTAAGGAGATGCAGTCTGGACTCAGAGCCGCAGCAGTGGCTGTGGACAGAGAGATGGTTCCTCATGAATGTGGGCACTGACAGGTGTCTGTCTGGCCTTCACGATGACCCTATCCAGACAGTGGAATGTGACAGTGGACACCATCTTCAGTGGCAGTGTATGAACCACAGGCTGATCAGTGTGAATCGTTCTCTGGAGCTGAGTGCACAGAACAGGCGTCTGACTCTGACCAACAGCGGAATAAACACCGGGTGGAAGTCCTTGGATGAAGCAGACATCTGCCAGGAGAAGCTGAGTAAGTCTGAGGATGGACGTGTTCCAAGTTGGTAGAGCTACACAGAATAGGCCTATATTAAAGGGCCCATATCATGGAAACCTGAAGTTGTCTTAATTTGATATAAAATAACCTTATGTAGCATTTGAACACTGTCAAAGTCCGGTTTCTGGCTCAGACTGTCCTGAAAGAAAAGCAACAATGGCCTGTTTTGAATTTTACATTTTTGTGATGTCACAAAACAACGCATTTACATATTTCTGCGTATTCAACAAATTAGCACAGCCCATTTAGCCTAAGAAGTTATAAAACTTCAGTCTCCAGTCCATATATGGAAATGAAACCACAAAAACAACTCATTCATTTTTTGTGAATTACTAGTGCATGTATATACTGTTTATCCGATTATTGATTATTGATTCAGTCCCAGGTGTTTTAGCCCAGACTGCTTTATGAATGAGGCACAATAAAGCACAGCTAACAAGAACAGAGCTCATTTACATAGTCCTAAAGTCTTAAAGTCTTAAAGGCACACCTTCTTTAGTTGTAATAGTTAAAGAAATGGCAGGATATGGGCCCTTTAAACCACACTAATGACCCCTTAATTTGACCCCTAATGTAATGTGGTTAAAGACCGGTCTGCATTGCTTCCCCTAATAATCATGAGAAAGCCTTCATTTCAAATCATCTAAGCAGCTGTGATTGGTCAGGACGTTCACCACACAAAATAAAACATCCCATAATTAGATAGAGGCTTCTTTGCTTTTGCATTTTGATGAAGATAGGGTTTGTCAGGGGTTTTAAGCCATGGCGAAGGCGGTTGATCTATGTAGATCCACGTCAACTTAGAGAAACATTCAGATGCCTAGGGGTTCTTCAGATTGGTGCAGATGATTCCCCACAGACCTTATAGGCACTAATAATGGTTCCTCTGTCAGCACCAAGCTAAAGAACCCTTTTTGCTGAGAGAGTATTATTAGTAGAGTACCATAGTAATGATTAAGAAGCAGCCCTAAATGGTGGTATAGTTCCAATATTCATGCTGCATATTCACACAGGTGGTGAACGTAGCTGCTTCTGAAGAGGAAGGCTATCTAAATTAGTTCATACTAATGATATTATTAATACAGAATGGGACTAAGGGGTCAGATGAAATAATGGCTATTGTCATGGATGACCACTAAACAACAAATCATTGGTTAATACCCTGTGAGTCGCATTATGCTCTAAGTAGAACAGTGTAAGAGGCCTTAAAACAACCTGACCCGAGATCACACTCAGAAATCTTGCAAAAAAAATATATTTAAATATAAAATAATATAATATATTTTTTTAAGTATATTAATCACAGTTGCAATATATACCCTATTATTATTGTTATTATCATTGTTCTTATTATAATATAACAATATATGATTATTGTTTATAATCATAAATCAAATGTATACAGAAATACATTATAAATCATTTGGTTCACCACATTTTGTGGCGTCCCACAAGGTTCGATTATAGGGTTTATACTGTAATGCTAACTATGGCAGTAATGTAGTTAAGAGAGTGAAAATCCATGCACAGGGTTTAAGGGGTTAAACAGAAACGTGTGGTATCAATACACAAAAGTTCATACAGTGATGTGGTTTTTAAGTGTATGAGTGTATTCTGTGTTGCCCACCACAGGATCCAGACGGCAGAGTGACCCCAGTGAGTTTGAGTTTACAGAGGCTGACAGGGCCCTAATGGGCCAAAGCATGACCGAAGAACAGAGAGAGTACCTCCGGTGGTTCTACCGCACTGAAGACTGTGAGTCTACCCAATGTTCCCTATGGCATTTTCACACGTGTTTTACATAACATATAACTATCAGATACATCTGAATGGATCTAAATAGTAATAGTTTAGGGATATTGGAGGGCCTGAAGGTCCACAGCACTACAAAGTGTCTTCCCAGCTTTAAAGACAGCCATAGAGTTAGATAGATAGCATATTACTCCTTAGTCACCTGGGGAAAATGCTCAGATACAGGTTTACAAGCCTATTTACCACCCTGTTATTTGGCCCGAGCTCTGCTTTTATTGTCTGGTTTACAGCAGCCCAATGCCTCATAGCTGCAAAGCCAAGCTTAGCCTAGCCTAGCTTAGCTTTTAACACCTTAATAAAAGTGCAGGGTCTAAGCAGACAGTATTGCTGTCCTCTCAGTGTCCTCTCTGTCTCCAGTCAGCATGGTGTGTACATAGCTAGCTGAACAGATTGTGGTAGGGTCTGGTAGGGTTAGCTGTTGGCCTAACATCCTCCCATTTTTTAGGGGTTTAAATAGAACTGGTCAAGACTGTGATGTAACAGTTCTGGGCTTTTGAAATTGGCTCATTTTACAGCTCTGCTTGGTTCTGCTGGATGTTCTTTTGAAGGAGCAACAGCGGTGTTTAAGGTTCAGGGTTTGTCACTTCCATGTACTTAACTCTCACTACTCAGCTAGGCCAAGTTTCCCATTTTGGGGAACCTTTACAATGCCTGATTCATCTCAGATGCTAACCGACAAGCCATCCATGACCTCAATGAGGTTAAGAAGATAAAATACTAAACGGAGCAGGGTCATTGACCTCCACAAAGTGGGTTTGGCACTGCTAGTTTACAGCCTATAAACATAATCAGACATGATTGCAATGCTGGTTATCATTACAGCTGGCAGCACTGACCATTTATTGCCCAATTTTGATCTCTGGAAATGAATTCTCTAAAAAAGGTCTACTGTGCAATCATAAAAGATTACCCAGAATTCAAATCTACTGAAGAGACAGAGGAAACGCACTAATGTGATATGAAATATCATTAAAATAGGCCCTTGTGATTAGACTGCTGTTTGTGATTAGACTGCTGCTACTTTTTAAAATTTCTTTGCTTTCTCACTTTCCTATTTATGTTTACCCTTCTTATATTCTAAATTTATTAGAATTATTAGCATTATATTATTTATTCAATTCATTGCTCTTTGGGAGTAACTGGGACCCCATTTAAAGTCTCCTTGAATTCTTGAATCCTATACCAACCACAGAACTGACTGATTGCCCAAAGATAACAGGCCTTGCTTTACCATTTGCGATGTTTGTAAGACGGTAGACAATGTTTAGCACCCTAACAAGACCTGGTTCCTTCTTTCACAGCCACTCCATGGGTGTTTGCAATGCTGGCCTTGTCTTTCCTGGCTCTCATGTTGGGCTGCGTGCTCTTGGTCATGGGAATGATGGGTAACAGGTCAGTATTCACATTAAACACACAGTGATGGCTACTTGGTGGGGAACTTCTGGGGACAGTTTTGATTTAATGTGAAGGTCATTGACATAAAGTCACTCCCTTATTCCAATATTACTTCATTCAATGGCAAAATACACGCTACACACATTGTATACATCAAGACAAGCTAGAAATCGTGTTGCTGTTTGAACTGCCTTTGCGAGCTAAAATGACCTAAAATGCATTCTGAGCTTAGCTGGGACACAATAAAACATATTCTGAGCATGATCAGCATCCAGAATTGTAGCAAACGATGGATGTCCATGTGGGAAGAAAAAAAGTAAATGTATTTATCAAATATATTTTAAAAATACTTTTAAAGATATTTTTGAAACATATATTTGGATTATATATAAGATATAATAATAAATACAATTTAAATAATAATATACAAATATAAAATACCAATAAATATATGTTATTAAATATTTTTTTAAATGCACTTGTTTTCATTCTGGCTTTAAAAAATGCTTTTATAGACTAAAATCTATATTTTATATAGTCTTAAATCTATATTTGCTAATACTTAACTTTAAGAAATGCTACATATCTGTGATGAGTATTTGGATGTATGGCATTATATTCTTTAAAAAAATGTAGTGTGTGAAATTATTTAGTTTTTTTTTTATTAAATACAATATTATATAATAACATTAAATGGCTAAAAAGGAAGTTCCTTTAATTTCCTTTCATTTCTGCAAACTGGAATTGAAATAGTTTAAGAATCTAGCAGTAATGTTGACATTTATGATTCTGGTCTGTTAAAAATTATATATATATATTTTATATTTGTATGAATGAGCATTTACAAACTAGGAACCCACTGAAACCCATTCATTTTGAACTCTCACAAGATAGCGCCCTCTAGTGTATGACCAGTCCAGAACACCTTACTGCCTGACAGTTCTCCACACCAGAAATCCTTTGATTCAACAGTTATATGTTCCAAAACCCAGGACTAGAAACTGGCCTCAAGTGGTCCAAATTCATCCCTCTTCTCAGGGTCTTTCTGACCTTCCTTCTCATCCCTTCTGCAGAAACAGGAGGAAGATAGCCAAGTACAAGGCCGCTTCCTCTGCAGTCTCTTCCCCAGCGAAGCTCGAGCTGGAGGAGCTTCAGGTCATCACTCACGCCAAAGAGGTCAACAACTTGCACTCTGCACCCACGCAAGACAGTCACCTGGACATGAATGAATCAACAGGGGGCGCCAGCGAGACAGAGGCGCTGAAGCCCGGGGAAATTCTAGTCTCCTGGAAGGATGGAAACGTCTCTAATCTGTTTTCTGATCCTCTGAAGGACAGAGAGGACGAGAACATACACCAGTGAGACATGGACCAAATATCAGTTCATGGACCAGATCAACAGATATCTCCTCTGATCAGCCATAACATTAAAACCACCGGCCTAATTTTGTGAAGCTCTGCCCCATTGACTTGGCGTGGACTTCACAAAACCTCTGAAGGTTGCAGCAGATCCTTTAAGTCCTGTAAGTTGTGAGGTGAGGCCTCCATGAGCAGTCATGAGCTTGTTGCTGGTGCACTGGTTGTTCTTCCCTGGAGCCCTTTTGGTAGATACTGACCACTGCATACCAGGAGCAGCCCACAAGCTGACCCAGATGTCTAGCCATCACAGTTTGGTTCTTGTCAAAGAGGCTCAGATTCTTTCACAAGCTTCCAGCACCTTCAAGAACTGACGGCCACTGGAACCAGACCATCAATGTTATTCACTACTACACCTGGCAGTGGTTTTAATGTTATGGCTGATTGGTGTAAATTGAAATAATTCATAAGACAAAGCAAAATAATTCCAATATAAAACTGGAAATCACTACATTCTGTTGGATTTGTGGAATAGACCATCACTGGAGCCGCAGTTTACTGTGTTCTTTGGCGCAATAAACCCGACTCAGGAGTTCATGTGGGATTCCAGGACTTGGATTGACCATATATATATATTTTTAATAAATTTTTAATTTTTAATAAACAAAATATGTGGAAAAAATCCATAAAACCCTGTGTGTGGAGTAAAGGCACAAAAATGTTGTAAATAAAATAAAATAAATGTTGTAACTGTCAACTCTGTTAAATGGCATACTTGAAATGTCCCCGTAGCTTCAGAATAGGCCGTATGGCCAGTTGGTAAGGGTAAAACAAAAAAGTGGTTAATCTGAATTTTTTGGTAAAAGAAATTTTAAAATTAAAAAATTAAATAAAAAAAATAAAAATTAGGGACTACTTTGCCATACAGTATATCCCTCCACCCAGCATGTAGCTGTTAAGAAATAAGGTGTGTTTTAGGCCAAAACTAGGATTCAAAACTATTGTAATACAACATCTCAGGCACCAGGAGCGCCGTAGGGGGGTGGGTTTTAGGACAATTCTGAGGACCCTTAAGAATATATTAGAGAATTATATTATCTGTTATAGTTGTGGGGCCCAGTGTAATGTCTATTCATGGGGTCCAAAATCCCAGTATATCTGTAACCATTTCCACTTAATAATCTTTAGTGAGGGAGCTTCTATAGGCACTGATTCTCAACATCTGATTTGTCCGAAAAATAAGTATCTCCCCTTTAACTGTGGTAACTGTGGTAGAACCACCTGAACACGTCACGTATGTCCCAGTGCCAGCAGGGGGCAGCACAGAGTCAGAAGATTTTGAAGCCTTTGAGAAGGGTGAGCGTGGGGGCCCTGCGTTTGCTCTGGGCTCTGGAGGACTTGACCGTCACCAGCTTGGCGGTGGCCGGGGTGGGCAGCTCCTTGTAGCAGGGCAGGAGTGGAGGGGCTGCTGAAAGGTTGATGGTGGGTCTGTCTTCGCTGATGAAGAGCGGCCGGACCGTCAGGCTCCTCTCAGCCTCGCGCCGGACCTCCCGGACAGCTTCGTGGAAAACATGCCGGACAGACAAGAAGTCCAGACAGGCGGACACCTCGAAGAACAGGCAGCTGAAGCGGGCAGCCAGAGATGCACCGTCTGACTTACTGACCTGTCTGCAAGTGAGAGAGGGGTATGAGTACAGGCTGGTAAAGGTACAGGTATTGAAATCTACTGTAAACACACTCTCACCACCAGGTAACACTCAGGAGCTCAGGTACCTCAGGACAACCCTTTCCTCCTGGCTTTCATTCCTCAGCTCAAACAGCTGCTCTGAACTCCTGCTTTCAAACCCGACTCCTCACACTCCATAAACCTGCTGCAGTTTAAAGCCTTCCTGATATAAAACCGCCCCTAAATCTCCTCAGTAAACAACCTCAGGTGCAGGTTTACTGTGATCTCACCCAGCTGTCAGACCATCTGGATGAGGCGTCACTTACTTCTAAGGAGAGCGAGCAGAGGTATCTGCTTCCTCATGGCTCACATCCATCTCTAAATATTTAACCACTGTACAGGTTATAATTCAGGATCATTTACTGGAGTAGCAAACAGTGATCACCTCACACCTTCACCCTGAAGTGTGTTTCCCATCCACAGCAGATCTACTTACTGTTTAAAAATATTTAATCACACATTCAGGTAATGATCTTACACACAGACACATTCTAAAGCATAACTAGTGCTTATTTATTACATTTAATATTTATTATTAATATTTGTATTGTTATTTTTTATTATTACATTATTTGATATGTTAAATTCAGAAAATGAACAGTAATTATCTAGAAATATTCTGTATTTAAATGTTAAATTTTGTTAGATTTATTCACTAGAAAACCAACAAATGGTAAACCTTTGCATAAGATTTTATTTGATAAGCAATAACTAGTACACTAAAGATGTATGTATGTATAAAACATGTTTAATATACTATAATATACTTTCATATACTTTAATACACTACAAAATATACTTCAATCTAATCTTTAAATTATATGTGTATGAGTTATAACATATGTAATAATTATTTAATAAATAATCCATAATTAAAAACAATTTATTTATTATTTATCAATTTATGTGTCATTCTGAGTATTTATTTGGAAACAGGACTGAATTAAAAAATTAATTCTACAAGTCTAGTTTTCTGTTATTTTGTCAAGATTACTCACCTCGAGATTTGAATGCATTTTTTTATTATTATTATATATATTTTTATTATACATTTATTCTTGTAGTTATAGCCCTCTTAATTATGTATAATTTATTATTTAAAAATATTAACATTTATTTTAACTTGTTTTTATTTTGTCACTGCCCAAAAAATAAATATATTACATTTAATTACATATTAATTATATTTTTTTACTTTGAAAAATGAACCAATAGAAATGCTCCAAATAGATTTACAGTTTTTTTGCTCCTCCTGTAAAGTTGCCATTTTAGAGATATTGTCTTTTTGACAGGAACAATACTGTCAAACTGTCTCCAGTGTCTGAACGGTGAGTCTGGATGAACCTGTATCTCTCCATGTCCACTTTGTTGCCCAGTAGAATGATGGGAGCCTCAGGCTGCAGGCCTTTGGTGTACAGCGTTACGGTCTCCAGATACTGCTGACACACCTCGAAGCTGTATCTGTTATCGATACTGTAGACGATGAGAAAAGCACTGGCCCAAGCCAGGTAACGCTCACAGTTCACAGGTCCATCCTGAAGACAAACACAGAGCAACAGCAGAAGATGAAGGAATAGGCTGCTGAGGTTAGAGCTTCTCCTAAGCTGCCTGAACCTGAACGCAGTGGCTAGTCAGAACACGTCTTACTGCTACTGCTTATTTTACATAAACAATCTCGGGCTGACCACATCAATTACCTTGATTAATGAAGAAATGATTGATTAATTGAGTAATCAGAATAGACAGCACAACAATCAGCGCTCTACCAGTCTAGCTGACCTCTGTTGACCTCTCTGTTGTCCTCTGAGATCAGATTTGCGCCCCATTCTGACGGTTGCTCTAAGCATTACCTGTATCTACATGGTTTTATACATTTATGCACTGCCGCCACACGATTGGCTGATTAGATAATTGATTGGCATGAATGAGCAGATGTGCTGGTGTTCAGTCCTCCATCAGGTTCTACGGTATGAGGATCTTAGGTAAGAAGACCTAAGTAAATCACAAGGGTTTGGAGAAAAGGCCACGAAGCAGAAGGTTCCTGAGGATGGAATCCCTCATGCTCATCAAGCTCATCATTGCCTCTGCATGTCTGTTTCAGATTAAACTCAATCAGAGCAGTGCAGATCATTACCTGGTCAGCCGTGTCCATCACTTTGACCAGAACTGGCTGCTGGTCCACAAGCTCCTCTGAGGAATACGTGTCTTCTACAAACAGAATCGAGAATGGACACCACATTTTTCATTAGGCCTCTTCACATCAACCACACTCCATATTTTTCCAACATCAAGGCTTCCAGCGTCCACATACTTACGCAACAGGTCTGACTCAACATGTTTCTCCTGCAGGAGGAAATTGAGGCAATCCATCTGCTTACCATATGACTAACGATTTAACAGGTTACGGTTTAAGCGAGGCGACAGCGTGATATACTGGACCTTCTTAACCCGTTTCAGAAGACTGGACTGCACAGGACAGAGTCATGCACGGTCAAACGACAACATGCTGCACTGCAACTGCAACTCACCGAGGTTTGGATCGTATTCGCTGATGAACCTCTTTGTGAGGAACTTCACAGTCAGGGCTGCAAAAAAGGACACACACAAAGTTCCTGTGACTCCAAGCATGGAATTACAGTCAGTTATATAACATAAGGTCTCCTGGGGGCCGTGGAAAGTCGACTTCCCCCCAAAACATTCTCATGAAATATGACATTTGAGTAGGCGCTTCCTCTCCCTCCAAATAAACACTGCTTACCATAAGCAATGGCTAGCTTAATACAGTCTAGAGACAACACTGCCCCCGATCCCAGATGTTGCTAGAAGGCCTACAGTGGAAAATGCTGGATCGGATGGATATGGGAGGGAAATCTGAACGAATGGAGATACTACCTCCACCAAGTTTAAAAGCAATTAGAATTACCACTCTTGTAAATATCCCCATTATATATATAGATTACTGTGGTCAGGTGTTCGCTTAAGATCTCTATTCCAAAATAAACATAACATGAACTTATTAATTAATAGGTTTAATTAATCAAGTAGACAAAAGTCAAAATACTTTTCAATTAATGTATCACATAAAACTATATATATATATATATATATATATATATATATATATATACAGTATATATGTATATATATGTCTAAATAATAATAATTATATATTTACATATTCAATAATATTTTATATAAC
The DNA here is from genome assembly GCF_030463535.1 of Salminus brasiliensis. Classification (NCBI taxonomy): domain Eukaryota; kingdom Metazoa; phylum Chordata; class Actinopteri; order Characiformes; family Bryconidae; genus Salminus; species Salminus brasiliensis. The sequence goes on from NC_132894.1 coordinate 33,819,543, forward strand.
ATTTTTATTATATAATTTAATATAATATAATATAATATAATATAATATAATATAATATAATATATTTTAAGTAGCTTTTATGTTGAAAAAAGTCAAAAAGTGTACCAAGAAAATAATAAACTAGTGATAAATCTGAAATAAAATTAATCACTATTTTGTTTATGTCACTATAGCACTTAATACAGTCATAATTTCATAATAATGTAATAACACCCAACCTGTTACTGAAATGTGCACATATGCAATAGTCACATTGCAGGATGAGCAATGTCAAATTATTCTCACTAATCTCATTTTACATGCCATATTTCCCCAAGGCAGATTATATATGGGCAATATGATTTATCTTACTCCAATAGTGGACACCCAGAGTGCATTACCAATAGAATGGCATGTCAATCACTGACTTTTGGTGATATCTGGTGGAAAGTGTTTTTTTATTTTAATTATTTTTTTTGTGTTGTAATATATATTTTAAGAAAAACAATATTATATATAGTATTATATGTGTATTTATCAATGTATTTAGTTAACAAAATGTAGGATTAATTCTTGGAAAAACGTATTACAATATTAAGTGAATACCCCTCTGCCATGAGCATTACATTCAAGACCGAAATGACTTCAAAACAATTGTCTCAGTCGTCTGGTTCCATTCACCACCACTGTGAGCAATTCTGACTGGGTCCTCTTTCTCTGAACCGGAGCGCTCCACACCAAATCCAATCAGATCTCTTTATTCACATCATAAGCCTTTAATTATGCATCCATTTTAAAACGTTGGTGGATTTCCCCTTTAAAGCTGAGTATCATTATAGATGCCATACCTGACTTGCCAGAACCCAAAGCTCCCAGCACCACCACATTGCACTCTGCAGGCTCGTGCTCTGGTACTGTCACGATATTGCACGTTCTGGATTTCCCAAACATCAGAGCCATCCTGAGCAGCAGGTGATGCCCTGGAAAAAGGAGCGAGTTCTCAGCAGCTCTGCTTCACCTGTCTCCTGCAGGAGGTTCTGCTTGATGGACACTCGTGAGCTTCTTTCGCAATCCAGCAGGACTTTCCAGGGTTTCTTCCACCGCGCGCCATCCCCCAGTCTCACACAAGCGCATCTAGGCGTCCTGTGGTGATCTGGCTATCTGGGTAAGTCGCTCATGCTGTGCAGAGGCAGAGCTCCTGAGGCTGAGAGCTTCTCACACTGCAGGCTGAGCAACGCTGTGTGCGGATGGTGGAGCTCGTGTGGGCTTGGCAATGTGGAAACCGCGCCTCCCAACTGAAGACACTGATCCCAGATCACACGGTGCACCCAACCAACCACATGGGGTAGCACAGCAACCACTTTAACTGCCATAGCAACCACTAACCTTAGCATGACCATTGCAGCCATGCTAGCAAGCACCTTAGCACCCATTCAGCAACACCTAAGCAACCTACCTAGGAACACTTTAGCGCAATCACCATAGCAACTGCCTGGAACACCAAGGAACACCTTAGCAACACAATAGCACTCAGCTACTATCACCTTAGTGACTATCTGAAATACCATAGTAACTGGCTTAGCAATATTGTCCCAGTGCAATGCTGTTGCACTCACTTAACAACACCGTAGCAACCATCAGAGACAGTATTGCAACCACTTAAAATACAGCAGCAACCACCTGCAACACTTAAGCAACCACCCTGGCAACCACCAAACACCTTAGCATCACAATAGCACCCAACTAGCATCACCTTAGTGACCATCTGAAACACTATAGCAACTATAGCACAATAGCAACTGCCAAGAAAGACCTTAGCAACCACAGCAACCACCTGGAACACTTAAGCAACCACCCTGGCAACCAATAAGAAACGCATTAGCAACACAATAGCACCCAACTAGCATCACCTTAGCGACCATCTGAAATACCATAGCAACTGCCATAGCAACCTCTCAGAAACACCTTAGTAACCACAGCCACCACCCGAGACACAATAGCATCCACTTTAAATACAACAGCAACCACCTGAGACACTATAGCAACCACTTAAAATACAATAGCAACCACCTGGAACACCTAAGCAACCACCCTGGCAACCACCAAGAAACACCTTAGGACCGCAATAGCACCCAACTAGCATCACCTTGGCAAACATCTAAAATACCCTAGCAACTGCCTGAAACACTATTAAAGCAACCGCTCAAAATACAATAACAACCACCCAGAACACCTTAGCAACCGTCATAGCAACAACCTGATATGTTATAGCAACCACTCATGCTGATTTGAGCAATTATGGTATGGCAGGTCAGTGTTTTGGGAGACTTTTTTTTCTCTGTTGGTCAATCACGCTGGAGTTAAATATTGGGCTGTGTCTCAGTTCGGGTGTTATTTTGGGCGCACACACGTGGTGAGATGATTGATATGCTCAGCCCTCTCCAGAACACGACCCTGGCTGCCATGCTATTGTTGTGTCCCCCGGCAACGCACCTGCACCTATCAGATTTACATGCTCTGAAATCCTACCAGGAACAAAAGGTAGTAAATCACGAGTGAAGTGACTGCCCCCTCCAGTCCCAGTGAGGTGCCTCTGCTTCCCCCCCTCCCTCTGTTTTTCAGCCGTGCCTGTTACTGCCATGGTATATGTGCCACGCCATGGGACACTGCCGGCACACTCTTTGCTTCTATCTATAGCCATCTCTATTCTTGTAGCGCAAACAGTGGACAGCGCTCAGTCAAGTGCATTTGTCTCTTGCTTTGCAGCTTTGCAGCAACCCAGTTAGTGCTGTCACTGCAGGCAACTCCGTAGCGATGAAGCACCAGGTGCCCTGAACCTCATCAAAGATCTGCCGTCTGCTGTGTTACGGATTCTCTTGTGCACGCTTGCAGGTTTCGATGAAAATCCCTGACAGTGGCTTGATGGAGTCCAGCAGCTGTGCTGGCTCAGAAGAAGATGGAGCTGCGAAGGTCTTGGAGAACCCGGCAGTGAGAGTGAGGATAGAAGGGGACGTTTTCACTGCGGACAAAGTGCTCTTGGAAAGCAACTGCGAATACTTCCGGGCGCTGTTCCAGTCGGGAATGAAGGAATGCCAGCAGGAGGAGATACACCTCCAGGTAGTGAGCGCTCGTGGCTTTCTGGTTGCACTCCAGGTGATCCGTGGTGAGAGACCTATTCTGAGCGATGACGAAATCGTCAAAGCCATAGAGTGCGCCGCCTTCCTTCAGGTGCAACCTCTTGTCAGGCATCTCATGAACCTTGTCAACTCTGATAACTGCCTTCTCATGTATCACACAGCTGCTACTTATGGTGTCCTGGAACTGTCTAGGAGCACAGCTTTGTTTATTCGGGACATGTACCAAGACTTGAAGGAGGAGGTCAGGTGTTTGCCCAAGGAACTGATCGATTACGTAGAGTCCCTCGTTCCTAGTACGTACGTTATGGTCGGCACTCATTCTCCCAGCAACCAGCAGCTTCAGAACTTCATGAGGACCGTTTGTTATCTCGATGAAGATGAGAAAGACTGGAAGGTCCTCACTCACCTACCGCTTGATGCCAGCACCACCATGGCTGGGGTTACAGTCCTCAACGGCAAGCTCTACATCGTTGGAGGACTTTACGACCTTAGCAATAGAGTGGTAGACTCCGGCTTCTGCTATGATGTGGCCTCAAGTACCTGGAGCACATTTCCCAGTCCACAACAGCTCCGTTACAACTGCACCCTGCTAGGACATGAAGGTTCCCTCTACGCTCTTGGCGGAGAGTTTGAAAGAACCACCATTTCTTCTGTCGAAAAGTATGACGTCTCCACGGACAGGTGGAGCTTTGCTGCGCATCTTCCGAGACCTGCTTCTTCGGTACCTTGCACCAAGAGCATGGGCAGGATCTTCATCTGCCTCTGGAAGCCTAAAGATGCCACAGAGATCTACGAATATCTACCCATCAAGAATGAGTGGGTTCTACTGACTACGCTCATCAGGCATCAAAGCTACGGACACTGCATGGTGGCCCACAGGGACAATTTGTACGTGATGAGGAATGGCCCCTGCGATGACTTCTTGAGGTGCATGATGGACTGTTACAACCTGACCACAGGTCAGTGGACGGCCATGCCGGGACAGTATGAGAACAGCAAAGGGGCTTTGTTCACCGCCGTGGTGAGAGGCGACTCCGTTTTCACGGTGAACCGCAGAGCAACGGTGGAGTATTCCATCGAGGGCGACAAATGGAGGACGAAAAAAGAGATGACAGGATTTCCAAGAATTGGCTCCATGTGGACTTTCCTCCTGAGACTGCCAAAGAAAAGCAAAGAGCCTCTGGGAAAGCCAGAGTTGAGCAATGGCCAAAATTTCAAAGTCCTTTCTGACCTTCGTCCAAGCTCTTCTGCAGAATGCAATGATTGACTCCATTAAACATCTACAAACACAGATTTTAAAGAAGTGATTGTTTATTGAAACAACACACTTGCTTCATTTTCCTCCATGACTCAGGTCAGGCAGAATTCCTCATACTGGGGATGCTCAGATATGGGAATTGCTGGTTGATGCTGATAGCTGATATTTGTCATGTACATTTCCGGAGATGCAGATTGATTGGTTTTTGTAAAATGCAGAATTAGTCGGCTCATTTCTACAAGGTTACAAATGCAGTAAAATAGTTAAATATTAAATATACTATATTTTTCCTTCATGCAAAACCTTGTATCTCCATTTGTGATGTTTTTCACTTTGACGGTGGACCAATAGAAATGCTCCAAAATGACTCAAATCATAAAATTCCAGTAAAAGCTAACAAGGTTTTACCCTTCTTCATTTTGGAGATGCAATGATTTTTCATGACAGTGACTGTTTTCTAATTTTCTACGGTCATATCAGAATATTAGGACCACCAACCTATTAGTAGGAATAACCACCTTAGCTTAGCTCCGATGACACTAACGAGACATTGCGACATGGACTGTATTAGTGGACAGAAGATGTCCATTATTGAGGTGCATTGATTGCTCCCCTCTGGCATCAGTGGCCAATGGGGCACCATTGTTGGGCCATTGTTATGCGACTCGGTACACCTTCACTACGCCGGCTCTAGAACATCCCACAAAGTTAGAGAAGTTTCCGAGATGCTACCACCCTTCCTTTGCCCGGTACCCTATTATCATGCCCTTTTGAAAATCAGTCAAATCGCTTCCTTTGCCTGCGATGATCAATTCGCACTCTAGACAGTGGAACATGATTAGAATTATGGGTCAAAATTCATATCTGTTCCAGGTGGTTTTTTAAGTGGTTGCTATAATGCCTTAGGTGGTTGTTGTGGTTGCTAAGATAAGTTAAGATAAGTGTTAACTGAGTGCAACGGTATTGCAAAGCTGTTTCTTGGTGGTTGCCAAGGAAAACGCTGTTGAGAACACATAAACAGTGCCTCGTTCAGACAACAATGTAGCAACGTTGTGTTTATCTGAAGATCAAGGACTTTATTGTTATCCATCAAACCAAGCTATATCTTTACAAGGCACTGTATCGGTCACTGTATCTAAACTGGTCAGGTTTACACTAACCTTCTTATCCAAACAAAGCATTTATAGAATTAGATTACCATGTAATCATCGGTCTGTGCACTTCAAAAGCACAAGTGACATACCCCTCTAAAACCAGATTAAGGCAATTAGAATTGAGTGACAGAATAAAATGGTCATCCTAATCTACGAGATGACCTCCTGCGCTGTGGACATGGATATTATTATTATTTATTTTAAGGAAAAGGTGCTGAGAGCTGATCATTTCTGTGTGACAGCTCATCCGTCCACTTCAGGCCTCTTAAACAGTCATGCCAGAAGAATGGGGTCATGAAGGCCAAGGAAAGCAGAAGTTGACCAAGTTGTCCTCTCTCAAGGCCGTGATTTTCCTCAATTTTCTAATAGATGCTCATGGAAAGTTCTGAAGTGAGTTCAGTCATTACATCGTTAGCACTGAGACATAACTAATCAAGCCACCAATGAAAACACTCTTTCTTCTTACGGCTGTGCTTAGTCTATCAGTGGTGCCGCTTTTCTCTAATCTTTTAAACATTCGTAACCCCACAGCCCCATACGAGGGTCGTTAATAGCACAAACTTGACAAATGAGGAGAGCTGTTGAACAAGAGGTGGAGAATGAGGAGACACAGCAGAGATTGTTTAGATTTACTTTAATCTTACGTTATCAGCCAAGTATTCTTTGGCGAACAGTCCATTAGCTAATTGTTATCCTCCATCTTAAGAAGTAAGTGATTAGAGGGGTTATTTGCGGGCATTTCTTTGAGGATGAGGACAGTCACTTTAACCCTATCACATCTAACGCCATCTCACAGCCTTAAAAATAAAGGTTCCTAGTCTTTCACATTGCTGTTGCCATTCATAGTCTGCAAATTCAGCTAAATCAGCCTTGTTTGATCAAATGTCTAGAATAAAACGGCTGCCATGCATGTAGAGAGACCGATTTAAGAAAAAGATTTACGAATTTCTCATATTTTTCCAGGCTGAATATGTTCAATGTACTGAATGCGTCCTGCATAAACAAACCAGCCTGATCTGAAACAGTTTATATAATAAAAACATTGCTTAAATACAGGAATCAAGCTCATTAAACATGTAAACAAAAATTTAAACATATGTCTAAGTTATGAAAGTTGATGTTAAATACAATTTTAATTTATAATAAATCCTGCTAGAATGAAGAATAGTGGTATATGGTATACAGTATATCGTCACGGTCCAATAAAAAAAAAAAACATGTATCTCCAAAGTGACTTTACAGGAGAAGGCAAAAATGCTCTATGGAAGTCAAAGTAAAATTGGAATTCATTACAAGTAATTTAGAGCGTTTCTATTGGTTCATTCATCCAGAGTTATTTACACAGCTACAGGGTTCAAACCATGGAGAAAACTGAAAACGGAGACACAAAAACAGAGATACACGTTTTTCATTGGACAGCAGTGATATGCTATATAGCTAAATGTCCTCAGTATGTCTCTGCACAAGCTGCATTGAGAGCTTTGCTTTCCCATCAAGGCCACAATCCTCATTGTTTACTGTCAGGTCAAGGTCAGGGGTTTCCCAAAGCAGTCCAGTCGACCCCAAGCTCTGCATGTACCACCTGATCCAGCACGGGGCAACCTTGTTAGTTGCTGAGTTAATGAGCTGAATCAGGCGTGCTGGATGAGGAGCTGGGGTAGGGAACCTCGGCCGTAAGCCATTTTGATACAATTTCAACAGCAACACCCCAAAACATTGCGCATGGCTTGGCCGATTTGGTCACGCTACACGCATCATGAGTTCCTCCAGGGCACGCTCGCGGTGGTTTTCGTGCACAAGCAGCACTTCTTTGATAGCGTTCTGCTGGAAGCCCATCTCATGAAACTGTGTGAGCAGGTGAAGAAACTCCTCGGCCTAAAAGACAGAGAAAAGACATGCTGTCAGTCGGGTTACAGGTGACAACACAGGTGATAGCCTGCAATACAACACAGGTGATAGATAACATGATGGTAAAAGGAATGATGAAGTTGTTTGACTGTTTGGCTTCGGCTTCTTGCATTTAATGATGGTGTAAAAGAGAAGGGATGTACGCTATGTGGACAAAAGTATTGGGACACCTGCTCATGTTCATTTTTTCTTTTGAAATGAAGGGTATTAAAAAGTGTTAGTCCTGGTTTTGGTGGAGTATCTGTCTCTACTGTCCAGAGAAGAAGGTTTTCTACTAGATTTTGGAGGAGTAGGAGGATTGCTGTGAGGAATTGATTGCATTCAGTGACGTGAGGAGGGTCCTAACATAGAATAAAGGAATAAAGATGGGCTCTTGTATACTAACAATGTTACTTATAAAGGGTAGAATTTTCAGTTTTACACTGCTATTAGTGTGATTGGTTCAGGTTCACGAATAAATGGCAAAAAATAACCTCACTGTTTTGTTAATGGTGTGGACTAAATACTGATCAACTGATCAAAATAAGGCAGACCAATCATTTCTAATGTCAGATTACATATTTAATAATATACTTTTTATCATTTACCAGGTTGTATTCCAACCTTAATGTGTAAGAAGTTTTTCAATAATCACAATACTAGTATTTTATCCCTACTGAACAGCATAGGTACTATTTTTAGACATTACCTTGGTCTCGCAGTTCTGAAACATCTCCAGAGCTTCCTCCACCTGAGCTTCATCATAGCCAAGTTCACACAGCCGGTCGCACGCCACCAGGTAGCTCAGGATCTGTGGGAGAACATCCAAAGATCAGGTCACATTGCACCAATGGCAGTTACATCAGAGCACTGCTTATAAACAGCTTTACACTCTTCAGCAAAGGTGTTGGGTTGAGCGATGCCAAAAAAGAACCAGTTCTGGTTCCATAAAGAACAACATAGAACCTTTCAATGGTTTAATAACACTAGCAGTATATAAAGGTTCAAGAGGAACCACTTGTGGTTCTTGTGGCTTTAATCCTTAATGCCACACGCACACACATATATACAATATACGATGACAAAAGTATTGGGACACCTGCCTATAATCATAATTTCTTTTGAAATCAAAGGTATTATAAGAGTTTCTCCTGCTTTTGTTGGAGTAACTGTCTCTACTGTTCAAAGAAGAAGACTTTTTACAAGCCTTTGGAGGAGCACTGCTGTGAGAATTTGATTAAATTCAGCAACAAGAGTGTCAGTGAGGTCACAATGGTAAATGATCAACACCCCACCTTATTCCGAAAGGTGCTGGATGGAGAACACAGGTCTTCTCCACAGCTCAATGCTGGGGGGCTTTAGACCCCTCTAGCCCACACCTGGCATTAGGCAGCATGGTGCCAATATTCTACTGGCAATACTTCTCTACAGGGGCTATGGGTGTCCACAAACATTTTAGGATATATATTGCAGGTATATAGTAAGAGGAGATTTGGATGCAGAGTCACAATTCGTGAAACAGGGGACCTCATGTTTAATGTAAGATGTACGCTGGATGATGGTGTGGAGGAACATCTCCAGCTCAGATGGAAAAGAGCCTGTCCAACAAATCTGCTTTATGGCTTGAGGATCTTTTGATCATAGAAATGCTGGTCAGAGCTCTATACAGTAGCACAGGTCAGATGTTTGCTGAGTCACTGTGCAGCTAAGAGCAATCCCAAAGACAGGTTTCCTCAGCTCATTTCGGAGGCCAGTAGACAGAGCCCAGTCTACTATTTTAGGTAATCTTTGAGTCATCTGGGATTTTTATGAGCTCTGCATGCAAGGTCACGAAGTCAAGATCAAGGTTTCTCTTTTAAGATATCATTTGTTCCGCATGATCCTGAACTTTTCTAAATCTTCTCAACATCAAAGCCCTTTCTGCATGCCTCACCTGAGCGGCTGGGTAAGAACCACATTCTCATGGGCCTCGCAGGCCACAGCAATATTACTGTAACATCAGGGGCAAATTCCCCCACAGCAGTATAGCAACACTCCTGCTTTTGCCCCTGACTCATCCCATCTCTAGAGGGACTCTGTGGGATGTTGAGAACCAGCTAATAAATAGCAGGTTGTGGAAACTTTGGGGGGATATAGTGTCTATTTTTACTACACCCCCCCCAACCCTTCAACATGACCAGAACCAGATTAGCATAGCTGGAAGCAGATGTTCTGCCCTTACAGAGGAGCTGCATTGAAATGCATGGCACTCTTTAAAAATAAAGGTGGACTGGATGTGAGGTGAGGTCAAAAATGGGACATGTAATGTATTCCTGACATTCCTGAAGATATCTAATCACTGCGTCTGACGTTTCCGGAATGTTTTAATATCGAGATGCACAGATTACAATTTTCTTGACTGATTGACTGGAGTTCCTATCGTTCCCACTCCGGGCCAGACCACTGCGAGTCATATTAGTGTAAAATCCTGTGGTATTACTCTACCGCCTCAGCCCACATGCTTCTCTACCTTCAGATGCCACTTGTGGATCTCTCAGCTTGTCAACCAATGCCTGTGAACAGCTGTCCATGAGGGGGCGCTTTAAGCATGATTTGTATTTACAGAAGCTGCGTAAAAGTGAATTACACTCCTCACCTGTAGGGGGTGCCCAGGAGCGAAAAATCTTGAATTTTGCATAAAGCTGCTTTAAACAGGCTGTTTTTGTTGCAGTACCTTTAAGACTGTTAAATGTAAACTACCTCCAATTCAAAATACACCTTGGCAGGTTAACGTCCACTCATTTAGAACCGTACGCTTGCAGAGATGATGAATATGCAGGCTTATTTCGTAAACATGTTGGGTTTTGTGACATCACAAAACCTATGGATTCAAAGCCGGCTATTTTCACAGCTATGTGAATCTTACAAATACAATACAAATAAACCCAGGTGGTGTCAATTTTTCTGTGATCTTGGCCCTTTAAAGTGTCTAAAATATAATATTGGACACTTTAAAGGGCTCATATTGCACCATCTCATAGTCTTATAGTCTTAGGTAGCCATGTTGTTTAGAAATCAGTGTGTAGCTGACCAGGGCCTAAAAAAGAAATGGATGTCCAGTGGGATTGGTGGGAAAGGACATTTGAGATATTCCAAGCCTTTGAAGTGTGTTTATAACCAGTGTAGCCAGTCAACTGGATGAAGGCAGGGGTGTATAGTGTCTTACTACCAACCTATGCTGGATTTGATATTAGTGTATGTCTAGAACTGAATAAATGGGTCCACAAAGTCCACAATGTCATACTGTGTATACTATGATAATTGCCCAGTCTGGGAGTGCTGTAAGGCAGACACATTTCCCTTTAGGGGTGAAGTGAAGAGCGGAGTGTATAGTGTACAGGGCAACACTGCACTAATGACAAAGTGGGTGCAAACCAGACCTGACACCCTGACTCTGCGCTGTATCTAAGCCTGAACTCATGTTTCACACCCAGTCACCAATCCCCAATCCCTGCCTCAGCTATTCCACCCCCTACTGACCTGCTCTGGGCTGCTCTGGCCAGTCTTTTGCAGGGCAATGATGGCGGTGCGCAGCGGGTAGCCGCGCTCAGTCACTGCCTCCAGCAGCTGCCGTTCTTCGAGGCTCAGAGCCGAGAGCAGCTCCACTGAGGAGTCCAGGGGAGCGGCGTGGGAACCCAGCGGCCGCGAAAAGGCCAGGGCCAGGCCTGGAGACTGTGGGGACAGAAAAATAACAACAGGGCCTGTAAAATCAGTATCCCCCAGAGAGGACAGGAGAGGAAACACTACCCTGCTGCTGAGAAATCCAGTATGGAAAATATTACTGGATGGCAGAGCCCTGTTAAAGCCTTGCAGACAGGAATGAGACCTTGCCTTAAACATGATTATTATTATTATTATTATTATTATTAATCCAGTGGGAAGACTCAATACTGGTAATACTACTACAAAATACCTTTTTAATACTACAACTACTACTACTACTACTACTACTACTACTACTAATAATAATAATAATAATAATAATAATAAGTTATACTAAAATGCAGCTTATATATATAGGCAATACAAAAATTATATGAAAAATAAAATAAGAAAATAATGATAATAAGAATAATATTTATTTATATATGATTTTTGAATACTAAAATCTAGCTCACAATATAAAATAAAAGGAATAAGTATAACAGACATTAATAAATAATTAAACAAACAAAATAATAAGTTAATTTAAGAAAAAAATAAATGAAAAAAGAAAATGAATAATAAAAACTTTTTTATTCATAATACTTTTCATAATAATACTACTACTAACACTACTGCTAAAAAAACAATAATAATAACAACAACAACAATTATAATAATAATAATAATAATAATAATAATAATAATACTGAGTTAACAAGGACTTGTAGTTTAGTAAAAAGCATAAAATACTAGGAAAATATATATTTATATGAATCAATTGTCTTATCCAGAGTGATGTAAAGTTAGGAGTCTTGCCCACTCTCATTGCTGTAGTGTGGTCTGCTTTCCTGGCTGGAGAACCTTTTCCGCCATGGAAAATGATGTTGCTACCCAGTTCACTACACCAACTGTACAGTACTGGGATTTACGAGCTTTCATAGATTTAAGCCATGTGAGTCATTTGGGCTGTTTAAATTCAGTGGTTGGGGCAAACTGAGCTGTAGTCAACCTGCATAGATGTATAAAGTACTCATAACACGCAGGTGAGGTCATGGACATTGATAGCAGACAGCATTAGCTGTTAGTCTGACCAGCCCGTTCCATGTGCTAATCCTAACAAACCTGCTGCAGCTTGGCTCCAGGAAAAGACTTTACACTGGCTATTATTAGCCACTTCATCTTTAGGGACATCTAAGAAACGCATATTGATAGTGAAACTAGCCAGGAGCGGTCAACAGTATCTATCACACCGACCAATGCAACACTGATGACCATAAATAGCCGCAGTTTTAATCTCAGTGGGAATATATTCAAAATAGAACAACGGGGCGACCGATTAGGGCTGTGTGAACAGGGCTGTTCGTTCTGCTGACTAAAATATCCTGCTCATCCATGTTCAACTGACGCAAAGGCCTTCTGAGGACAGAGGCAGATGGTGATGAGGACTCTGAAGAGGAGTCAGTGAATTGCCAGTTGTTCTAACCATAGAATTTGAATGATAGGCTATTTGCTTCTGTCCAAATATAGTCTACAATTAAATATTAATTATATAATACATATATAATACATATATCAATCAATTAGTGAGTCAGCCAATAGATAAACCCAAATGTAAATATCTAAACAAAAGTACACTGTATTATATAATGTAGGGTATATTATAGGATACTTAAACATAAGTTTTCGTTATATTATTCGATATTATTCTATATGTATATAATATTATAGTTGTGGGCCATTTTTGCCACTTTTCACGTTTTGACATAATCTAAATCTGCGATGTGTTCTATACATTGTATGTAAACTTCATAATGAATGGACCAATAGAAATGCTCCAAAATGACTTTCAATAAAATCTTTTTACATTGACTTCCATTGAAAGTTAAGAAGGTTTTTTCCTTCTCCTGTAAAGTTGTCATTTTGGAGACACAAGATTTTGATCCAACAGCCATGATATGTAAGTTTATATAGTGTGTATATTACTATTAGTATCATAAAATGTGCACATTACTTTGACTTATTATGTAGTAATTACATAAAATAAAGTACTTGTAGGCACAAATGTGTGTATAATAATTATAAATACATTCTACATCTTTGATTATGGATTTCCCTGATCCAGTTTAGCTGGTTTATCTCACCTGTTGTCAGGTGTAGTAGCAGCGTTTTAAAAAAATATAGAAAATTAGAAGCCATACAGGCTATACAGGCTATATGATATAATACATTGCACAGTATATTAAGTAGATATTATAATGTACTCTATAGACATATTATAATATATCCTAATGTAATAGGCTGGGATGTCAAACTAGGTTTTTTCTAGATCAGAGCTCTGGAAACATTCAATCCCAGCTCATGGATTCTTTGCTAATTAGCTGATGAGCTGTGTCAGATGTGTGTAGTGAGGCAGGGTAAAACATGTGGCCTGGAATGAAGCCAGTTGGATGCTCCTCATCTTTTCCTACCTGTGAATGTCTATGTGAGCCGCTGTGGTCTGTGCTTTGGCTTCTCCTGAAGTAACTTCCGGTGGGCCTTGAGTCTGAAAGCGAGGTTTGCCGGAAGCTGACGTGCCGCTGAGCGGAGAGGCCGCAGGATGAAGGCAGGTTGAGGAAGTTGGAGGAGCAGCGAGGGTGCAGGTCCTTCATGCCTGGCCCTTGTCTTGTTAAGCCTGAGGAGCTGCATTTTGTCCCTTCGTTCCCTGGGAAGGACACCTCCTCATTGTCAGAGTAGTTGTCGTCCTCTGAGTCGGAAATGGTGAACGTCACGCGGGCTTTCATGGCGCGGTAGTGGGCTGCGTTCAGGCTGCGGCTGCGGGGCCGAGGGTTGGGCTCCCAGAAGTCGCTGCTCCAGCGACTGGCTAGCCTGCTCTCCTGGGGACTGCTGAACATCATCCAGTATGGAGGACAGGTTGGACATGTTCCGGAGGTGGAATTAGGAAGGGGTGCGGAAAGGTCAGTGCTGTAGCCGCTCTGCAGACCGGTCAGGACCCAGTTCTCCAGACTAAACGCATACTGTCAAAACAAGAGAAACGAGACCAAGAGGCAACCTCAGTTTGGCTTTTTTAAGCCATTATAGCTGGCATTGGCAGAATGACTTCCAAAAAATTAAATACTGTCCAGGAAAATCATCTTAAATATAATGTTTCTTATTTTTTGACTGTACTAAGAAAGAAAATAAGATGCAACATATTTCTGCATACTATATTAATGGGTATAAATGGATTGGTTAAATAATCTCCAAATATTCTCAGAACAAGGTGAAGCAGGTGCATGGCCTACTGTATAGGTTCTACAGGTCCTAGGCCAGAGATTACTAAAATCTGTGTTCACCAGACAAAGATGTTAATTGGTCAAGGGTGCCAAAACTTTCACATACAATTGTATTTATAAAACGCTAGGTAGGTTACATTAGCTGCTAACAGCTGTTTGCCACTAGAGGACCATTTTATTGCTTATAAAGTTCTTATAAACAAGTCATTTGTTCACTTGTGGGACTTCTTTACAATGCCGCCGGGCAGTTATTTCCAGTTATACAAGACCAGGTTCTCATATCTATGAACAAGGAGAGACCAAAATACTGGAAACTGGATCATAATTTAATATGATCATTTATATTAAATTATTATATCATAATTATATATCATAATTTAAATCACTGTCAAAAACTGACAAAATGAAGAGTTTCAATGCTCAAATAAAGCATAATTTTCTGCTAGTTCTGGCTACTGCGCTATCTTTACCCATAGCCTGATGCCATGTTAAGCATTACGAGAACTTCTATTCATATTTCAACCAGTGGCCGGTCTCCTCATTTACAAGGTCTCTGACCATTTGGACAAAGCAGAGTTAGCTTCAGAGCTAATTCATTATTTTGTTCCAATTTTGGAGCATTTCTATTGGTCCATTCATCATGAAATGTTGATACAATATAAATAATAACTGCCAGATTCATATTATGTCAAATGTCAAATACATACAACACTGTGCAAAAGTTTTAGACCCCTATTTAATGAAATTTAGAATGAATAAATCTCCTTATCTGGACAGTAAGTTTTTATCTGCTCAGTAAAACACTGATATTAGAATAAACACTAATAATAATAACACTCCTACAGAAAGTGGTGGAGGTTCTCCATCACTGTGTTCATCATTAGAACATCTCCAAAGTTCTCCTCATGGAGTCTATTATTATTTAGAGTTCACCCCTTCCTCAGATCAACACCTGGTTTGGTAAATCAGTGCTATCGTGATATCGCTGCTGTAACACAAAAGCCTCAAATGTCCAGAGTCCTCCACAAATTTAAAATGTTAAATAAAAAATATATAAAATACTTTCTAACGTCTGCATATTTGCTATAATTTGTTGAATAACATTTCAATGAAAACAGTGTAGGTTACTGTTAGATTAAAATCTTAAAATTCAATTATTATTAATACAAATTAGCATAAAAAATAATTCATATGACAAATAGATGTGAACTTATGGAATGGTAGAATATATGTTTAGATGTAAAATATCAAATACATACTGAAAATGACACCAACCATCACTATAATGTTTATCATATTTGAAATCTGGTTTAAGGAAGAATCCAGCTTTGTGGAATAGTGACTGCAATGTGTGTTCATGTCATTATATTTGTGAACTTGGTATTCGGATGCCAGAGGATCTAGCCCAGCATGAACTTTATAGAAATTCTGTAACAGCATTCAGATCCCACTTCTTTTGCATTTTCTTCACCGTGACGGATCCCAAGGCTTCACTAAACATTCTCGCATTTGGTAAACACAGGCCTAGCCAAACATTACGCAACAGATTCAAGCCCATTCATTCCACTTTAACATAATACTGTGCAAAAATGTGCTGCGAGGCAGGTAGGAAATGTTGCTTCTGGATGGACCAAGGCAAATAAGAGCGAACCAAAGACCAAACCAAAACCCAGAGCAGCCGACTTCCATAAAAGGCTCTGGCAGGCTCTTTTCTGATCAGATAACTACAACCTCCACTCAAATAAATGGCAAAGAAAGGCTTGTTTTCCCGTGAAGAGACTTCAACCCATGTAACACAATCACATGGCCTTAAAGTGGAGTTGGCGTTTAGCCCGAACTGATCTACAGTGCTATCTAGTGTCAACAACAGTCATCAGCCAACGCTCTTTTTATGGAGAACGTCTCGTGCCATGACACTGAGTTGAACCTCATGTTCTGTGCGCAAGAGCTGCTTGGCAAGCCTCAAAGATAACTGTACAGCACCGTATCAACTCCACATCAGCCGAGCAACTGCATGACGAAGATGCCATCAAGCCCTTTTTGCAGATGGGTGATCCATCTGTGTTTTCCCATGACACCGCTGGTGCTCTCAGTGATAATTACATTAGGGGAGCAAACTGTTGGAGCCAGCAGATGTTCTAGTTCAATTACACTGCTCTGGGTATGGAGGTACATCTTGGAGGAAAACACCCTTGGAATAACATCCTCTGAGTAATCACCAGTGTCAGAGTCTAGTGGGACGGCCTAATTCAGCGTGAGGGGCCGCGGTTTACTCCATAAGATTTCCTTCCAACCGTAATCCAAACTTCATGGTAGTGTTTACAGATGGCCCCCGAGATCCTGAAAGAACAGCCCTGCAGGCCAGAAGTATGGAAGCAAGCAGGGATTTTCAAAATACTCTACAAGCAAGTTCATTTGCCAGCGACCAACAAAACATCTGCACCCTTGGCAACAAAAGAAAGTTCTGTATGGTTCTCAAAATTCTGTATTCTGTAAAGGTGCTTTAACCAGGAGGAGGACCCTTGCCTTTACTGAAGAACCCCCATTGTCTAGGGCAGGTTTCTGAACAATTACCACTTGGTCTTTGTCTGAAACTGGGGCAGACAAAGACTGGGGACTGTGATAATCTGCTATGAGAAATACTGCACAAATTACACTGCAAATGGCAATCTCTGGGGCCCAAGCACTTTGCCGTACCCTATGGCGCCACTACATAGGCCTTTTTGCAGATACAACACAAATAAAGGACAGACAGGTTTTTAAAACGGCCTCCTTTCAAATAATTGTCGAAGAGGTGTCTCGAAGGAAGCTGTCTGCCAGAGTTTGTAAACATTGACCTTTTGACCTTGGCATGGTAAGTCAAAATGCAAAGAAACGGTCTTTGAAATGACTTGATGAATTCTCTTAACACAATAATTCAGTACAATGTGGTTAATGAGTGCTTCTGTTAGTGAATCTAATATGTAAACTATATGCACAAAAGTATTGGGACACCTGTTCATTCATTGTTTCATCTGAAGGTTTTATCTCAAAGGTTTTAAAAAAAGTTCATCCTGCTCTTGTTGGATTATCTGTCGCTACTGTCCAGGGAAGAAAGCTTTCTACTAGATTTTGGAGAAGGATTGCTGTAACTCCTCCTTCCCCAACTCCTCCTTCCACTGCTCCACAGCTCAATACCATTGAGGCTTTATACCCTTCTACTCCACACCTAGCCTTAGGCATGGTGCTAATAGGTTCATGTGGGTTTATTTGCTCCAGGCAGTCCTGTGTGTGTGTGTGTGCATTTGCACATCTGTGTCAGCAACAGATGCAACAGGTGCAAAACGTAGCTGAATGCCTTCATTAGAAGGGGTGTCCACAAACATTTGGCAAAGCTCTTTCAGACATAACAGTTTGAACAGTCAGTCCTGAGTGCTGACAGTAAGTTCTCCAACCTCTGTCTCCTGCAGGATCTTCAGGTAGTCTGGCACAGGGATGTCCGGAGCTGTGACAAGTTCCGCCTCCTCTCTGGCCTCTTCCAGGGAGCCCAGTGGGATTTTAAAGTGCACCTCATGCAGACACGCCATTCTCACCGTCACTGATCTGGAAGCACACAATCAAAAGAGCGTTCAGAGTCAACCTGACCAGACCTGACGTATACTGACCGATGGGATGTTGCATGTACTTACTTACTTACAGTTTACTTCTGCCGATGATTGTGCTGACGTGATTGATTTTATGGCTGAGGAAATGAGGCAGGCGTTTAAATGCAAGAGGGCCCAGTCCATCACTTTTTTAGTCTACACAAGATGATGGAGATTTCCTAAAAACATTGGAAAATGTCCAAAATGTCTAATATTCCCAAAATTAACACTTGACTCCTCATTTCCATCAATAAAACACATTACATCAGCACAGTTTCATCTTCCTGTTTGCTCATGCTTGGCATCGACTGCGTGGATTATATTAATATAGAAATAAAGAGCACACTGAAATGACGTCAGTTCAGTCAATTCATCAAGAAGGCTGTAAACCCTCTTAACGTTCCATGCTTGGCATCTTGTGAGCAAGGCTTTCCCTGCCTTTTCTCAGAAAACTCCTACATGAATACGTGTCTTCCTTTAATTCGCTCGCTATATTGGTTTGTTCTATTACACAACGGTGGACGTGAGCACAGGATTAAGGATTACAGATTACAGAGTCGCCTGTAATCTTGGCCATCTGACCGTCTCGCAGACACCACATGCTGCACTGCGACTCACCCACTACCCTCTACACAGGCTTTGAGAGATCATAACAAAGACTTCTTGCTGGTCTGGGATCACTTTTGGAGATAGCCCCCCCCCCCCCCCCCCCACACACACACACACACACCCTCATAAGAGGCCTGTACTAGGCTGTTCCCTGTACTGGGTCTTTAACCAATAAACTGGACCCATGTGTTGTTTGTCAGATGAACTGTTCTGATATTAAGGTTCTAGAGATCACTAGATGATTTGGCAGATAAAATGGCCTAAAATGATGAAATTCTCTGATAATAAGGTTCTACTTATCAATTTATTGTTTGTCTGATAAAATTGTCTGATTTGACCGATATATTGTTTGTCTGATAGAATAGTCAGATATTAAGGTTCCTCTGACCTGAGTAATGTAGATCAGTGTTGTGTTTGACTGATAAAACTGGGTCATTTTACAGTTCCATTGACCGATATATCGTTTGTCTGATAAAAGCATCTGATATTAAGGTTCCCCTGACTGAAATATTGTTTCTTTAATCAAAATAGTTTGCAATTTTATGTATTAAAATACATATTATTATGTATTTTTGGTTCTTAGAAAGTTCAGTCTGTTTCCTGTTTTTAAGAAGTTTTCTGGAAGTGTGTAGAACATTTATTTGTTTGTTGTCATAATTTAATTCAAGCTTTTCACATTTGGTCATCATATTTTTAAAAAGTAATGCAAGTTATTATTTAATTGTTTATTATCAGTGTAAATTCAGATAATATTTAATTCTATATTTAAATAAATGCTCCAATTTTTAAGTGTGGAAAATGTGTAATGGCTCATTGTTAAATATTATTTATCAGTGTGATTATGTATCAATTTTATTTAATTTAGTTTTTTTATTGTTTTGTATTTTGTTGTATTTTTATTTTTGGATAACTTTCCATAATGTTAGGTTTTGTCCTAATTGGAAAAGTTGCATAAGAAACCCTTTTAAAAACATTGCTGAATGTTCCTATAATGTTCCCCGCGAGCTGGGATTACGGTTTCACAGTGATATTGTTTGTCTGATAGAATAGTCAGATATTATGGTTCCTCTGATCTAAAAAATGTATTTCGTATGTTGTGTTTGGCTGAGAAAACTGGATAACATTAAGGTTCCACCGACCGATATATGGTTTGATATATCTGATATGTCTGATTGAATAATCAGAAATTAAGGTTCCACTGACCAATAAACGATATATCTGAAAAAACATGATATCAAGGTTCCATGGATTTATCCGAAAACCATCAATAACATCTCTTTAAATGCTCTTGAACACCAAGAGAACCTGCAGTAGAGACACATCCATTTCCTGACTAACAATAAGAACCTTTTGTTTATCTGAATTTGTAGCCCAGTATCACAAGCCTTTACACATCATCCAGGTTCTCAATCTAAAGCATTAGCTTCCATCTGAAGAGACAGCCGGCCAAAGCCGCCTTGCTGGAGCAGCTGCACTCACAGCCAGCAAGCATCATCAAAAAGCCTGCAGCAGAATGTTGGGAAATCTGCTCAGGCTGGACTTTCCGACGATGCCGCTACGAAAACTACCCGAAGCAGATGGTTCTAGACTTTAAAAGCAAGCCTGGGTCTTAGCTGCCAGCTGCTCGGTAAGCCCTTAAGTTGTTTTCGTTCTTGTGAAGGACAGAACAATGGAAAGTTCAAGAAGTCAGATGGTGTTTGTCTTCAGCAGAAGCCTTCAGCCTACCTTTAAAGGAGGCTTTGGCAAATCGCTGCCATTCCTAGGCCTAAGAGAGTGACACTCTGGCACAGGAACCTCAGTCTGGTCGATAATTCAGGATGATTGAACCTAACCAACTGAAATACATTCCATACGGCCATGACTGGATCATCTGCAGAGGTTTTTGGGCACAGATGCATCGGATATCTGATGTTCTACACCCTTCAGATGGTTCCTTGAATGGTTCTTTAGTAAAGGCAATGGTTTCAACATAGACTTTAACTCACACATCATCTAAATGCATACATAGCTCATTAAAACCTCTTGTATATGGCACCCCAAAGGGTTCCACCATTGATATGAGTCACAGAACCTTTTTTTTTCACTGGTCATATTTATTTGGACACATATTTTAATATATTCAGGATGAAAGCGATTAAGAATTCAGGTGCAGAAAGTACAAATCCACCACAGGATTATGTTCCAACTGCCTGGGCATCGCCTTAAGCATTAAAAAAACCCTTTTTTATTAAACAAGATCTAGAAGTGATGGTGACAGAAACAGGAACAGGAAGCCAACAGTAAACATATCCTCCCTGGAAAATATTAGAACTGTGGCCTGAGGATGGAAAGCTGTTATTTTCCTCATATAAGATCTAATAAAAACACTCACCAAATTTAATCCTGTTAAAATACACAAATTCTTATTTCAGCTATCATTTTAGAGGCTGGCCTTCTGACCTCTTACAGTCTACGACCAGTCTGAGGTCGTCGTAAGATTAAATAAATATATTAATAATTATTTAAGAATATCAACTGAATATTATATGCTGTTTACATTGTAAACCATGTATTTTACATAAAACTGATCTATTACAATCCTCAGAGGTGGGGCAAAAAAGCTTGAAAAGATTCAGTGGCACCATAGAGAGTGACCCCTGTGCTTTTTATACTAGGTGTGGGTGAGGATGAGGTCAAATCTTCAAATCTTTCAAATCCAGCTCAGTTAAGTTACTGTTTGTTGCTCATTAGTGTATTTTAATAAATTCATTGAGCCCCAATAATGAACCTTTGCAGTAATGAAATTCTGAAAATTCATATGTCATATGTGTGAAACTGTTGAACGTGCTGAGGCCTGGCTGAGATGTTGTAGTGGACAATGTTAATGTTAAGGCAGCTGGCTGAGTTTGTTTGGATACGGGTGCATGTGTGTGTTTGGCTGCAGTATCTACGCTCTTCACCATTATGTTTATTTAGCTGTCTCTCGTTGGGGTGGGATGGGAAAGGGGGTTTTGTTGTTGTTGTTGTTGTTGTTTTTTTTTTGTTTTTTTTTATTAAAAGGTATTTTTTCAATAAAAATGTTGTTTAATATAAATAACAAACTGTTTTCTTAAAAACGGAATAACAAACAGTAAAATTATTAAATACTTTTTGAAAAAATAACTATTTATCTTAAGTCAGAAGTTAAGATCGTTAAAAAATTGAAGAAGAGTTTTTTTTTTTAAGACTCTTCTGTGAATTCGGCCTCTGCAGAAAACCTGTTAAACAGTATTGCCTCCAGACACGACATTAAAACTCTGTTTCTCCGTGAAAAATCCTCCCTGTGTTTATATGAACCTTTACAACCAATCAACTGAACCATCTTTGAAGAACACATTTCTCCCAGTTTACAAGCTCAGCTCCTAGCAGAGAAGCGAAACACCCACATGTGCCAAAAACAAACAGCCTACCTGCGCTTCTGGAGTGTGTGTGCGGTCCGAGGGCTGAGGCGTGTGTGATGTTGCCGCTGTGTCGGTCTTAAGACTAGAAGACACCTGCTTACACGGATAAGACACTCTCTGCTCCACTAATCCACTGACATAACACCTCGACATCAGCTGTTTACGTGACTCCATAACACCTTATAACACACACACACACACACACACACACACACATACTATTTCAGGCCTTATTGTTCAATCATTACACTTAAATCATTCTGCCAGTATGAATTATTCAGTATCCACTAGCTATTATACATTTGTCACTATCTAGTATAGACTATTCAGTTTCTACCATAACATTAATCTGTACTCACTATGAATTATCCAGTACTCACCATACATTGGTCAGTATCCAGTATGGCTTATTCAGTAATTACTGTGACATATTTAGTATTCAATGTGAATTGTTTAGTATCTAGTATGAAATAACCAGTATGTATTACACATTTGTCAGTATCCAGTATATATTATTCAGGATCTACTGTAACAATATTCAGTATTCACTATGAATTACTGAGTACCTTGTATGGATTATTCAGTATTTACTTTATATTTGTCAATATCCAGTATGAACTATTCAGTATCCAGTTATTTAATCACCAATATGGACTACTTAGTATTTTCCATGAATTTAGTCTACACAATGTATACAGTATGAATTCTTCAGTATTTACTATACGTGTTAGTATCCAGTATGGATTATTTAGTGTCTACCATAACATTATATAGTATTCACTATGAATTATTCAGTATCTAGTATGGATTATTCGGTATTTTCTATATATTTGTTAGTATCCAGTATGAATTATTCAGTATCCAGAATGAATTATTTAGCATTTACTACACATTTATTAACCTCCAGTGTGGACTATTGAGTATTTTCCATGAATTTAGTGTACACAATTTATGCAGTATGAATTCTCCAGTATTTAGTATCCAGTATGAATTATTCAGTATCGTCCATGAATTTAGTATCCACAATGAATTGTTCAGTAACTACTATGGATTATTCAGTATCTAGTGTGTATTATTCAGTATTTACGATACATTTGTGAGTATCCAGTCTGAATTATTTAGCATCCAGTTATTCAATCATTCAATCTTCAGTATGGACTATTTAGTATTTTCCATTAATTTAGTATGCACACGGTATGCAGTGCAAATTCTTTAGTATTTACTATACATGTTAGTATCCAGTATAGATTAATCAGGACACGCCATAACACTATTGAGTATTCACTATGAATTATTCAGTATCCAGAATGAATTATTCAGCATTTACTAAACATTTATCAACCTCCAGTATGTACTGTTGAGTATTTTCCATGAATTTAGTGTACACAATGTATGCAGTATATATTCTCAGTATTTAATATCCAGTATGAATTATTCAGTATCGTCCATGAATTTAGTATCCACAATGAATTGTTCAGTAACTACGGCGGATTATTGAGTATTCACTATATATTTCTAGTATCGATCAGGTTCTTAGTATTTACTCGTAATTGTCCGGACACTATTGTGAAGGTAGTGTGTCAGTTGTGTAAAAGTGAGGAACTGAAGTGCGCACTAACACACAGGCCCTAAAGTGTTTAAAGGGTTAAAAAACACTTCATTTAAACCATTTTACAGTTTAATTCCAGTTTAAGTCTGTCAGACACTTTTGTTTGGAACGTTTAGTGAAAATAATAACCTGTAAACACTCAAACTACATCCTAAAAACTACATCCTAGGGACCACGTGTAAACACGAAGCACAGCCGCCAGAGTCTCCATCATCAGTTCAGGGAAAAACACTGCGTAATCTCCGAGCCAAACATGTTAGCACGGAGGCTGGCTGCTCGACACGTCCTGCGACTAAATCTGGAGAGCTTCAAGGACTGATTTAGACTCTGTATAGACTTCAGGGCACTCAGTTAGCAGTCATACATGCTAATGAGGGCACTGATTAGCATACGAAACTTGCTATTGACTAATGACCTAGTGATCGTCACCAATTAGCATGAAATCTTTTTTAAGTAAAACTAATCTTAAGCTAATATTAAGAGACTTTTTACTTTCATTAGTTGCTTTTTTATTATTAAAATTAAAGATGCTACCAGCCATTCTGATAAAGCTTCTTCACACTCTGAATCTCTTATGTAGCCAAAGATGGTTCCTCTACTGAATCTTCCAAAAAACCCTAATTAGCTCCTTTATTTAGATATTTTACTACTCCTGAGAGTCTGAGAGTTTAACCAGTGCAATAAATAATCAATACACTCAGAGTATTTGGTAGAACTTTATTTAAAGGCCCCCAGCATAAGGACTTCATAATAGCTGCATAAGCTTATACCAATATTCACAAGACAACCTGTGAGGCTTTATACTGGACACAGATACTGAACCAGCCACCAGTACAAGTGATTTGGACGTCAGTGGGAAAATAATTCCCAACGCCTTATAATACCTGTACCACTTAAAGGCATCTCAAATCTATATTTAATGAGGTATTTATGATGGATTCATCTCCAGAAGAGCAGAATGTGTAGGTCACGCTGGACTACAGCGCAGGAGGCCTGGATTTTATTCACTTTGCTGCATTTATTAATTCTCTCAAAAATTCTTATTCCATCATCATCATCATCCTCATCGTTTTCAGGTTAGCAATGGCAGTCCGTAGCATTCAGTAGTGCAAATGAAGTGACTAGGCACTCAAAACTGGTTCAGTAGACAGGATCACTTCTCCAGAGCAGTGGCCCAGACGTCGTCTGCTGGAGGGTCCGGCAGGACCCAGCCCTGAGGGACAGACGTGCCGTCAGGATGATCCACTGGAACCAGAAACTGATCCCATTCTCTCCTGTAGGGACACAGAAACATGCGTTACTAATCACTCATTATTTTCATGAATTAAATTAGACGACTACATTAATTATGTTTATGTTTTAACGTTTTTTGGAAGCAACAAGTTAAATAATACACAATCTACTGTCAATTTCTACCAGCTTCCTCAGCGTGCCGTTCAGAATGTTAACTTTTATAAACACTGGTGTTTGGCAGACGTTTAGAATCATAACTTACATTATATGTCCAAATGTTTGTGGACACCCTTTCTAATGAACTCATGAATGCATTCAGCTATATCAGATTGCTGTGCATTGCTGGCACAGATGTGCAAATGCACACACAAACACACACACCTCATCTGGTCTAGAGGAACTGCCTATAGAATAAGACTCTCTGGAGCAGGTCAATGTGAACCTACTGGCACCAGGTGTGGGATAGAGGGGTGTAAAGCCCACGCCCCTGCATTGAGCTGTGGAGCAGTGGAACAGTGTTCTTTGGAATGATGGTGGTGCTCCATCCAGTACTTTTGGGTTGTGATGAGTTGTGGATGAGGTGGGGTCAATGCTTTTATCCAAATAGTGCACATTCTAATCAACCATTTCATTAAAACATTAAAAGCTATTATTACATTAGAATGATTGTATAGGGTGGTCATAATTCCAGAATTTGAATTTTGATGCAGATACAAAGTGGAATATTGCAATGATTGAAAACATACTATATATATATATATACACACACACACACACAATATATGTATTGGTCCCTGGGTTCCTTCATTTAGGTTGGAGAAACTGTCTGGAAATGCAGACTGGATTACAGCTTATTTACGCAGTTTTTTTTTGTTTATGTTTTACCACCATTAAGAATTTTTAGCTTTATAGATTTAAATCCAGAACAAAGTGAAACTCAGAATACTGGACTGTTCGCAAAAAGACTCTGTGAAACTCCACCACACGCAGAACTACATAATCTATGTACATAAGAGAGGAGTGATTTGTACAGGTACAGCCGGAGTGTTCCTGGTAAGAATGCAGCGACGGCTGGTTCCTCACCTTATTTGGATCAGGACGGGTAGGGAACGCTCCGCCTGGGTGTAGTATTCTTGGAAAGGCTGAAGTGGATGATCAGGAGGGAGCTCAGCTGATGGCAGAAAGAGCAATTTGAGAATCAAGCAAAACACAGAGACACACACACACACACAAACACACACACACACACACACACACAGTGTCATCTCAGCAAACCAAACGGGGGGGGGGTAAAACAAGGACAAAACACACAGACTGAGGAAGGTGCTGCCACCTTGTGGTGACAATGGGGAAAAAGACCAGTCTGGCAATTACCTCCAAACAGCATGCTGTCGATCTCCTGTTTCTTAAGCAGCAGCTTTTCCCTTTCTTTCTTCAGCCGCTTTTCCCGATCCCGTTTGCGCTCCTCCTCTTGCTCTCCCTCCAGCATGACCATCAGGGCTTTCTCCTCGGCCCCGTAGACGGCCGTGCGCTTCTTGATCAGACTCCTCAGTCGCGTCAGATGGCCCTCGAACACCTCGTCACACTCTTTTTCTGGGAACATGCCTGTGAGGATTAAGAGCAATGTCGGAATGTCAAACCGGAAGCCAACGTCCGAAAAAAGTCTTGCAGGATGGTGGGAAAGACAAATACTGAAGACAGAGACAAACTGAGACATAATAAAGCATATCATCATGACCATGCAGAAACCTCGTAGGTGTACAGGAGAAGGAAAAAAACTTCTGTGAAACTCTCAATTAGGGTGGCAAAGGGGCGGAAAATTTCCGATAAATTTCCAGTAAATAACCGGTATCTTTAGCTCGGGAACTTTGGAAATATTCTAAAATGTAAACTTTCCATGAAAATGTTGGGAATTTATTGGCACTAACAGGAAATATTGGATAATTAAAAGGAACTAGATCATACACTATCATCAATGTACTGTTTTTTTTGTCAACAGCAAACATGAAGGCATAACAATACAAATAAATTTGGCATGGAAATAAACAAGAATTTACGGGAAGTAACGGGAAAAAGCTTAAAGGTGAGAAACTTACATATAGTTGGTAAAAAATATATACTGAAGCATAATCTTAGCTAAAATATGTAGATATGATACCAAAACAGTTGAATAGTAAGGCTGCTCCTCATTCCCAGGCACATGGAACATTACACTCTATTGAGAAAACCACACCCCCTGCATCCACTGTCCATTCCTCCACTGTCCATCACATGTACAGCACATGTCCAGATGATTTCTATATGTAAGTTTCTCAATTTTAGCTTTGAATATTCCCATTAATTCCCATTATTAACTACGGTAAATTTCCCAACATTGAAAATTCCCAGATACTGCAACCCTACTCTCAATGGAAGTCCATGTAAAGTCATCTATTAGCCTTTCTATTGGTCCACTCATCATGAAATTTGGACACAACGTTAAATAAAAACCTGCCAGGTTCACAACCCACTTTACAGCCCGGTTTTGGTTCTGCTGAGCAGGAAACACATAAGCAGCAGTTGGTCACCTTTCCTGGACGCGGCCTCTTTGCGAAGTTTCCTCAGCTTTTCCAGAGCCTTGAGGATGTCCAGCATTCTCTTGGCGTCCGCCTGTTTCTTCCTCACCTCCGACAGCACAGCGTCAGCAGCCAGCTTCAGCTCGCGCTCCTGCAAGGGGTGAATTATCAAGGATCATGTTTAGATCATTTTATAAGTCATCCGATCCATCCAAACGATGCATGAACATTAAGGTACATGAAGGTTCTTCAGACCTTAGGCCTCTTCAAGGTGAAGGTGCTCTGAGTGGTCTAGCAGACTAAGGCGCTGCCACTATGACCCAAGGATTGCTGGTGATCACAGGCCATGCTGCCTGCCATCAGCAGCCGGAGCCAGAGTGAGCACAATTGTCTACTGGACCACTTGGAGATCGGAATATGTCCGATGCTTGATGGCTACATTACAGTGGGTGACCATAATGGGTGACCCCCCACCCTACCACGCCCTAAGCTGACCCAAAGCCAGGACACAGGACACCCCTTACAACCACCTCACCCTGTTCTTCTCCTCCAGTTCTTGTATCTGCTTCATCTGGAACTTGTCTATGGCTGCCTCCCTCTCTGCAGCTCTCCTCTCCTCCTCCTGCTTCTCCTCCATCCTCTCGGCTCTTCTCCGGCGAATGCGGGCCCTCTTCTTTCCGAGCAGCTCCAGGCTCTTCTTGACCCTGCTGATGACCTCTCCGTCCTGCAGAGCTGCCAGCCTCTCCTGCAGGCTGCTCTTCAGCTCCACGGCTCTGGAGTAGGCCTCAATCCACACGCTTTGGTTCTCCAGGCTGCTCTGCAAGGTTTGGCACAGCAGGGTCAGCTCGGAGAGCAGGTGGACCGCGCCGTAGAGCTTCTGCCGGAAGGCCGAAACAGACTGTTTGGAAGCAGGTTGAGCTTCTGCTGCTGGCTTCTTCCTTCTTCTCCTCTGCAAGAAACCTTTAACCCACTGCTCGTCTTGCAGCCGCTGCCTTGCATCTGCATCAGAGGTCACTGGCCTGGTGTTGCTGTTTCCTTTATTTTGGCCATCCCCCGGCCAGGAGCCCTCTGGGGTGGACAGCTGGTGAGCAAACCTGCTGGGTGATTGACGGTAATCTGGAGAGAAGCTGGGACTTGGGTTGACCGGTGGAAACCTAGGCTGGTGCACCGGTGGTGCTGGTGCTGGTGGTCCAAAATTTGTGAAAGGCACCCCCTGGTCAAACTGCCCCCTATCAGTCCCAACATGCGGCGGCGGCTGCTGCTGCTGCTGCCCCCTGCTGGCAGCATGAGGCCATGGCCCGGTCTGCTGCTCGCTAAAAAAGCCCGGAGGTGGTCTGTTGGGGTCGAAAGGTGGAGGATGAGAGAACGGAGGAGGTCCACATGGAGGGACCGGCGGCTGGAACGGAGGCCAGTGGCCGTGCTGAACAGGCCAAGGCGCTGGAGGTGGAGGGACCGAGCCGGGCGGCGCTCCAATAACATACCCGCCACTGCTACCGAACCCATGACCCTCTGCTGCTGCGGGGGGCCCCGCTGAGTACGGCGGGTGGTTGTCCATGTCCCCCGTCACCCTGACTGGAGCCGGTCGCGGCGTTTTTGTGCTGAAAGGCCGAGCAGAGCAGCGCTAAACAGCGCAGCCTCTAAATGCTGCCCGCTGAACGGAGGTGGCGGTCGTCACTTCCTACCTACGAGCGTTTGGGTGTGTTCCAAACGGAGTGAACGCACTAGTTCTAGGTTGCTTGAAAGGGAGCACGCTAATGGCGGCCATTTTGTAGGGCCCCAAACTGAACTAGCCGTTCCCTCAGATTAGAGCTGAAACTGTTCAACTGAGGGAACAGCTTATTAAACTGACATCATGATTTTTTAAATCAAGGGGACTTTTATTAAATTATAATAAAACATTGTTTAATAAAGGCATAATAATGTATTAAATCAAGGGGACTTTTATTAAATTATAATAAAACTGACTGTTTAATAAAGGCATAATAATGTATTAAATCAAGGGGACTTTTATTAAATTATAATAAAACTGACTGTTTAATAAAGGCATAATAATTTATTAAATCAAGGGGACTTTTATTAAATTATAATAAAACAAATTGTTAAATAGAGGCCTAATAATTTATTAAATCAAGGGGACTTTTATTAAACAATAAAAAAACTGATTGTTTAATAAAGACATAATAATTTATTAAATGAAGGGGACTTTTATTAAATTATAATAAAACATTGTTAAATAGAGGCCTAATAATTTATTAAATAAAGGGGACTTTTATTAAACAATAAAAAACTGACTGTTTAATATAGGCATAATAATGTATTATATCAAGGGAACTTTTATTAAACAATAAAAAAAATGATTGTTTAATAAAGACAATTTATTAAATCAAGGGAACTTTTATTAAACAATAAAAAAACTGTTTGTTTAATAAAGGCATAATAATTTATTAAATCAAGGGGACTTTTATTAAATTATATATAAAACAGATTGTTAAATAGAGGCCTAATAATTTTTTTAAATCAAGGTTTATAATTTTATTAAATTATATATATAAAAAAAACAAAACAGATTGTAAAATAAAGCCCGAATCAGAATCAGATTTATTGGCCAAGTATGTTCACATACACAAGGAATTTGTTCTGGCTGTTAGTAATTTATAGTGTTAACAATATAGTTTTTAAAATCAAGGGGACGTTTATTAAAATGATTAAAAATGTAAATTAGTAAAAAAAATGTAAAAACATAAATTTAATAGAGGCCTAATAATTGATTAAATCAAGGGAATGAGTTATTAAATTGAATGACCCTCTATGGGCTCTGTGTGATGGCAAACAACATGCATGTTATGATGACATAAATAACCGGACCGGACAACTATTGATAATTAATGCACTTTTTAAAAAATGAACAAAAAGAAAACATGTACTTTCCATTTCTAAGAGGTGAGGCCTTGACATAAATATATATGAATATGCATAAGCCTTCAGTTTTCCCCTTTTACATGCTCTGCATTTATAAAAGAGAATCTAGTGATGCTACACTTATTTAGAAATTTAGAAATAACTGGAGTTGTTAAAAGGAGGACATGGATTATTAAATATAATTTAATTTTTGCTTTTCTAATGTATAATTAGTAATTATTTAAGTGTAAACAGGGGGGGGTGCTTATGTGGTTAATCAAGTGGCTAATAGCCTTTAAACAGTGAAAATCGTAACCTTTTTTATTTTTAATAATTATTTCTGGATGGTGCTGCTGTTCTCTTCATGCAGTGCTTCCTCTGGTCAGCCCTTCTCTTCATGTGGCTTCACTGGGTCGGCCTAGCCTTTGGGTTTAGCCTCGGCCCCACGTTCTCCACAAGCAGCCGCTGCGTTTAGCCTCATTTAGGCTTTCGTTAGTGGGCTGGGTGAATGTCAGATTTGTGGGCATTATTGTAATGAAGGAAGACTCGTTGACGATACAGCAGTCTATCTGGTCACATTATTTTTTTTGGTGCCCCATGATAACCCCCTTTACACAGAAAAATACTCCATTAACGTAAAAAGCTGATGTGGGAGAAATGAACCCAGAGCTGCTCAGAGAGTGAAGGACAGCTTTTATTAACCCATACATTTTACGACATTTTAAGACAGCCTACAAAAGAACAGGGAGGCCTGGGATCGGTCTGCTTAACATCTCAGAGAAAATGTGTTGATCTAGGATCCATAAATCAATGAACGGTCAGCGGGTTCAGCCGATTTATTAAAGTGTAAAGCTGAGCACTTCTACTGTAGACAGCACAACATTGACAAAATGCTAGTATTGTGATCGTATCGGTGCATATTGCGACATAACGCCTGCTGGAGTGTCGCATGATAACGAAAGCACGGTGGCGATTAACTGAGGTGGCCGGCTTGGATTATTACTGTTGTTTTTCTTAACTTCATTCACTTCGATTAATCAAAACACTCAACTGTGACGGATCGGTATCGCCAAGACCCGCATCACGATAATTAGCAAGCAATATATTGTGCAGCCTTAAGATCAACGGCGTGTGAAGAGCAAAAGAGGACAAAAAGTAACGGGGGAGGAGGATCCTAGATCAAATATTTTTTTTCTGAGAAATCTGTACACATAACCCCAGCTGTGAAAGAGCTGAAATTCGTTAAAAAGTCCATCACGATCTGTCAGGTACTTCAAACACATTCAAAAACAGTGCCTCCACCATGTTTGGCGGATGTGGTATGCTTTGTTATCCGCGAGCCCTTCTTCTGCTTCTCCGTGCTCTAGCTAATCCTGGTTTCATCAACATTTCAACCTTTCTGTTCTTGAGTTTCCGGTGGTCTAGATCTCGACGCTAACCCACCTAATTTAAACACTGCAGGTTGGTGCACGACACAGACGATCAATTAACCAATCTGCACAGACTTGGTAAGTAGAACACCCATTGGAACCGATGCTAATGTCTCATTAGAAGGTTCTCCAGTCAGAAGGCGAGATGAGCGTTGTGTAATTTACCAGCCTGGCTTGTGAATTACACAAACATGCAAAAGCAAAGAGCAGAAATGTGTGCAGTGAGCAGTGGGATTAGCGGGGTGTTTTTGGAGGAATTCTGAATGCGTCCGGATGGGAGAACCGTCTAATGCAGGGGGAGGGTCTTTATTTCCGGACCGGGAGGGTCCAGCACATTTTACTCATCTGTCTGAACTGAAGAACCTTAGTTTAAATGTGTTACGGCAATAAGACAGACAGCGCTCACATATCAGCTCCTCAAGGACCAGCCAATCAGCAGCGTTCTGGAACAGTCATCGTTCTAAACCAGTTCATTAAAAGATAAATCCATGCACAAAAATACTGCAGCATGAAGGGTAATACAGACAGCAGCAAATATTTTATATAGAACTATAAAACTCTATTATTACAAAGTTAATTTGGTAAGAACTACGTCTGGTGTGCCACGATACGTTCAGTCACAGAGATTCCTTAGGGAGTTTCACGGTCAACTAAGAAGTTTAGGAGTAGAACCAACCAAAAAGAAAAAGTACCTCGGCTGGTAAAACTTAACAGATTTACATGGCAGAGTGTGACCTAACGATCAGTACATTATCTTTAATAATAACAGGTTGTTTAACGTTATGACTAAGAGGAAGCTGTGATCTTTATCCTCTCATCTCCGTTCAAAACAATGAAACCAAACAGCTCATAAAAATCAAATCAAAACACGCCATCTGTTTAGAAAGGAATAAAATATCTCTTTTTTTTTACACTTTCTATTAACAGTCGCTCACTGGGAGGCATAGTTCATTTGGTTTAAACACATCTTGCTAAATCATTTGTCCATAAGCAAAATTCAGGATATGGAAAACTCCAGACTGTGACTTACGGTGAGCTGACACACGGTCATTAGGACAGATCATTCAGGGCTAGATCATCTCTGTGTGTAAATGGACCCATGGTGACCAATCACTTACTTATTAGACTGAAATAAACATCATTTATCGCTCAGAGCTTAAATAAGGAGATTTGTTTGCGTCGGCTGGTTTTAATTCTTGGCAGCGTCAACCTGCCTGGTCCAGTTCTCTTCCTCGATTCCAGAGTCATATTCCTCCTCAGCGGCCTCTTTCGCTGGTGTTCTGGAAAAAAGACAAAAAACAAGCATGTAGAGGAATATATTACATAAGAAGCTGATCTGCCAACATGTTAATTAAGTTATTAGAATAAAAACTAGAATTAACTAACTTATCTGGACAGTTAGTGTTTATCTGCTCAGTAAATCACTGATATTGGAATAACACTCCTACAGAAAGTGGTGGAGGTTCTCCTCTCTCATGGAGTCTAGTATTATTTAGAGTTCTCCTCAGATCAACACCTGGTTTGGGGGTAAATCAGGGCTAAATGATGGTAAATCAGGTGAGCTGCTGCTGCTGCTGATGATGATGATGGAGGTGAACACATCCTCCACGCTGTGCTGGCTGGACTGGGGAGGGGGCGTCCAGGAGAAACCTGGAGGAACCGAGCTCTGCTCTTCAGACTAGCTCAGCATTCAAAATGCAGCACTGACCTTAAGTCCACATTATCCTACTAATACTTTCCCTACTTCCTCGAACAGCATGATCAAGCAAAAATGCTAAAGCTAAAAAAAAAAAAAAAAAAAGGAAATGAAAGTCCATCAATAGAACTTTGACGACGATCAGGGACTCTCACCTTATGTAATGAGGCTCTGCTTTTCCCTGCACCACTTCCTTGTTTATCTCCACAGCTGCGATATCCGAGTGTGGTACTTCAAACATGGGGTCCAGCAGCAGTTTCTCCTGTTAGAGGATGACAACGTGAGTCACCAGCGAGGATAATGAGTGAACACGAGAGGCACTCAGAAACACAAGCCTTTATATACACTCACCATTATAGACCGAAGCCCTCGAGCACCTGTCTTGCGTTCCAGCGCCATTCTGGCAATTGCTCGCAGGGCATCATCGGTCACAGTTAGGTCACACTGAGAAAGTGAAGGAAATGGAGAAGGAGTTGAGAGAAGTCACATGTGGCTCATTTCACCAACCCCATAAAGCAGCGGACTGCATTTACAGCATTTAGCTCACGCTCTTATCCGGAGCGACTTACAAGGTTCCTGAAAATCATTCCAGTGTTTCAAGCAGATGTTTGCAGATGTTTGTAAAATCATGCTCAATACACTGGACCAAAAACCAACAGGTTGAACTTCATGTCAAAGCCAAGAGGCCAGGGATTTGGAGAACCCTGCTATAGATGCATCTAACCTTGTCCATGCTGAAGAGAGCCTGGTACTGGGGCACCACAGCATTTCGAGGTTCGGTCAGAATGCGGACAAGTGTGTCTTCATCCAGGCTGTGCAGGGGCACCACCACGGGAAGACGGCCCACAAACTCAGGGATCATGCCAAATTCGATCAGGTCCCGTGCCTCCACAAGTTTCAGGAGCCGATCTTTCTCCTCAATCTCGGCCACAGCGTCCACCTCGCCGCCCGTGATGTTGGCCACGTCGGCTGCTGCCGCTGCCCGTCTTCCCTTACCCAGGTTTGATGGTGCGCCAAAGCCCAGATACTAAAATGTTAATATATACACACACACACACACACACACACACACACAATAACACTGGGTTAATAGGAACATTTTAAACTTCTTAGAACCCCCCAAAAGATTAGTTATCTTTAGGGTGTAAAGAAAGTCATTAGGGCTTAATTAACTAAAGTACAAATGACTTCCCACTGACCATATAGTGCACCAATCTGAGAGCTGACATTATTTAAAGACCTAGATGGTGCACTTTACAGGGAATAGGGAGTCATTTGAGGTACAGCCTTTGACCATTACTGGCTAGACAGTGAGCAGGTGGAAAAAGTGTCTGAAATAACTGAAAACAAACCTTCTCATTCTTTCTTCTGCTGATTATGCGGTCCAGACCATTAAAAGCCCCAGAAGCAACAAACAAGATGTTTGTGGTGTCGACTTGCACGGTCTCACCCCTCAACTTGCGGGTGTTTTTCTCAGGAACATTTACAATAGTGCCTTCCAAGAGTTTGAGTAAACCCTACCAAAACAATGCATAACACACAGATGCAACATCCCACATACTGTGAACCAACAGCAATCAATCAACTGCACTTCATCATTTCATCCACTAAGTAACTTCAATGAGATTAAACACTTCAGTTTTAAGGTGTTTTAAGAGTCTACGCTCTGCATTACTTAAGCACAGAAGAGTTATGATGACTGACCTGCTGAACTCCTTCTCCTCCCACATCTCTCAACTGATGGATTCCAGGCACACTGCCAATTTTGTCTACTTCATCCAAGAAAACGATGCCTGTGAACAAAACAATAGAAGTCAGCACACACCAGCACACACACACACACACACACACACACACACACACCATCATTAATGAGGAACATTACCTGTGCTACAAACATCATCCCAAACATTAGCCTACCCTGCTGAGCTTTCTCAATAACATAGTTGGCGTCCTGCAGTAGTTTGGCGATGACTGACTCAATGTCCTCTCCCACATAACCAGCCTGTGTGAGGGTAGTGCAGTCACAGATCGCGAAAGGGACATCCAGGCACTTGGCTAAAGTTTGGGCCAGGAGCGTTTTGCCTGCAATACAAATGACAAAGACTCAAACTCACAGCGTTGGTTCATGTCTCATATGCATCTGGGCTTTTAGACATGCGCACACACACACACACACACACACACACACACACATATACATACATACATACATACATATATATGTACACATATATACACTAAATAAATAATACACTCCCAAGTTAAATCAGCAATTAAATAGGTATTGTACTTAAAAAATATGAAGTGTGTATTAATGACAATTACGGAAAAGATTTGTTCCCTTTTTTCGCTTAAAAAAATCTACAAATCATCATTTCAACAGGGGTGTCCAAACTTTTGCCTACAACTAATTATATATACACAACTATACTAATGTTCCTCCACTGCATTAATGTAGCAGTCACTGCATGCATCAGCCTAAACCCTCCCAGCATGAGCTACACTCTGAGAAAACCATGAGCTCAGTCAGACCGGAGCCGGTGGGGCCCAGCAGCACGATGTTGCTCTTCTCCAGCTTGATGTCGGTGTGGGTGGAGTCGAGCACCTCTCCTCCTCTCCTTTCCTGAGGAGCCTGCTGGTTCACCTGCTGCTGCATGGAGGCTCCCAAGGCGTTACCATGGGGGCTGATCCCTGCAATCTGCAGCAGCTCTGGAACAAGCACAGCAGGAAAGAAAGATGGCATTAGACATAATAGCAGTAGGCATGATAGGGTCTCTCTCCACATGATACAATGGATCGCACCCAATTTTCATTTACATCGGCTCATACATGGGCTGTGTTCACACTTCAGGCTAAATAGAAAATTTGCTTCTTAACCCACTGAACCCTTCATTTATTTTTCAGTTAATCCTTATGCAGGAACTACTGTGAATATTTTGGTTACAGTTTAAATTAGCATATTTTGTGGAGTCCCACAGGGTTCCACCTTGGGGCTTATGAAATTGATGTTAATTATAATGTAATATAATGCAATATAAGCAAAGTAGTGAACTGTGGGCTAGAGGGTCTAAAGGGTTAAAAGTGACCAAATACTTTAGTTATTTATTACAGATATGGATAGATAGATCGATAGATAGATAGATAGATCAGAACAGTGCGATCTGTAGACAGAGTACAACACGAGCCCACAGAGCCCTCTAGTGGTCAGGGTTTAAACAGCACAAAATGAACCACTGTTCTTGACAGGTAAACTATTCTTTAATTCTTTTGAGAATCGATACAGTATTGCAATACTTCGATATACTGAGATTTTCCACATTTGAGTCTGATTCCCTGGCCAGGCAACACCACACACTATCTAAAGGTCCTTGGGAGGACTCTAAACTCCCTTTCTCCTCCCTGCGTACCATACTTGCAAGATAAGAGCGTCAGGTAAATGCTGTATATGTTATGTAAATTGGTTGTCATAGTAACAACATACTCATGAACACTGCGGGCCTCTTCCAAACTCACCTGACACGATACTAGGTCAAGTGTAGGACAGGGAGATACGGTAAAAAATATCATATCACAGTATTTAAAGACATTTTCACAATACATAACATTTACCAAAATAAAAAACAAATTGTTTTTAATTAGTTAATGATGGAAGTCATTAAAAACTACCGTTTCACTCAAAATGTAAAGACTGCATCCGATAAAATCAGACTAATTACACTGTTTGTAATGAAACAAGCTGTCTATCAATATTCTCTATCAAAGTAAAGCATATTGTGTATCACAGTATGAAGAAATATGTCGTCATATTGCCCACCTCTAGTCAATAGTGCAAGTAACTCTCATAATTAATTTCCATTTTGCCTTTAATTGTGCAATTTAATGAACTGAAAGTCTTGCACACTGTAATTTGGCTCAAACCAGCACACACACACAACCATGCGTGTGAACTGGGACACACTTCGGGAGAGGCTGTATGACTAGGGAGGGACGGGCAAACAAACTAAACTACAAAAATAATTAATAAATAAATAAAACCAACACACAGAATGAACATACATCTCACTAACGTAGGTCATGTGAAAATTCTCATTGGAAATTGCATTTTTCCATTTAGCCTGTAAACAATCTCCCAGCTTAAATATGATTTAGCCTCCCATTATACATTTTGTGGACCCTCTTTTGGCCCAACAGAACTGCCCAGTTTTGTTTTTTGGGTCAGATTTTCAACAGGTTTACTGGCAGCTGGACAAAAGCTGCTGTCACTGCAGTCTTTCAGACGAACAACCCCAGTGAGTGACTCACGTCAGCTTAACCAGCACAGCCAAACCAAAGGGATCTAAAGGGATTTCCTGTGGCAAGAAGCACTGCAAACACCAACTGAATGAACGTGTCTGATGAGTACACGGAGGGGGGGGGGGGGCAACAAATAGAAGAATAGCTGAAGATTAGACAGTGATAACCTAAGAACATTAAAAATGGATCATGAATTTCCTGAAAGATCTCAATTACGTTAAATAGGCCGTCCGAATTTCCATGAGGGGGAAAAACAAATCAGTTCCCACATGACCATCATTTAAAGTGCAACTTTGTTCTTCACTACAAATAACAATTCACTTGTTCAGTGAACGAGCCGGTGGCCTGGTTACGTGACAAACACTCTGCTACTTCCCGGTATTCATTTATAAATGCATGCACTCATGCTGACGTTGCTGGACGGTTGCATAACACAACCAAAGCCTAAGTGAAAGGAGGTTACTAGGACACACTCTCCTCTCATGCTCAGCTTGGAAACAGGAGCTGATGAGCTGGGAGCCCATTAGCATTTCACACTCGCTTTTACTTGTAACTCCAGAAACCTTCCTCAATCTCCTATCCCTATATAAAAAAATATAATAATAATAATAATAATAATAAATAACACCCCACACACCAGATATTAAAGTAAATGACAGACAAACAAACACATCCAGACACAGTGCTTTGGCATTTGTACAACAAAGCAACTCATAAATCAATCAAAATAATCAAATTCAAAACAACAGAAAAGGAGGCGATTCGTGTTTTCAGCAGGTTTGGAGAAATTATAAAAAGCATAAGGAGACAAATGAT
Organism: Salminus brasiliensis; assembly: GCF_030463535.1. Classification (NCBI taxonomy): domain Eukaryota; kingdom Metazoa; phylum Chordata; class Actinopteri; order Characiformes; family Bryconidae; genus Salminus; species Salminus brasiliensis. The sequence continues at coordinate 33,858,098 of NC_132894.1, forward strand.
TAAAAATAAAAAAATTAAAAGTTATGGGCATTAACAAAAACACTTACTTGTGAATCTGTACTCATCCTCCCGACGCCTTAGCTCTAGCTCTACAGAAAAAGTAGGAGATTTACAATGACATCACTCCCATTATGCACATCATATGTTATTTTATCTTGGTCAGTAAAGCTTGAAAAACCCTTTATATTGTACAAATGCCAAAATCACAACACACTGAAGCTTCCTGAAAGGGAAGGTCCACAATAATGTGAGCAGAAGTGCAACCAATTAGGAGAGACAGCATATAAAATACATATATATACAATTTACATTTCCCCATTGTTCACTAGATTATTCAAAAATAAATAAATGAAAAACATATTATATTATATATATTTTTTTTTTAAGTAAAAATGTATAAACATGCAACTGCATTAGTGCCGTTCTTGATTACATCATTTGGCAGTTGCTATTTACATCTCTTTATATATGCATCAAATTGACAAATAAAAATGCTCCAAAATGACCTGCATTGAAGGTTAAGAAGGTTTTCCTTATCCAATAAAGTTGCCATTTGGGAAATGCAACAAGTTTTTGCATTACGGTGATTAATAATATATATATTTATTTTTTAATATATTTTTTTATTATTAAATTAGAAAACCCTGATTATCTATAACAGCCATTTTTGTCCTTACTGACTAACTTTTTGGCATTTTATATACATTTAGGAGCCTCTAAATTACTTCTCTTAATTACCATTTTAATTAGAATCCCACTTTGAATTCTAACCCCATTTGACAGTAGGGCTGGGCGATTTGGTAAAAATACTATACCACGATATTTAAAGACTTTTTTTGCGATACACAATATGTAATTAGACTAAATACATCAGTAGTGACAGATCCTTAAAAACTACTATTCAGATACAGTGAATATGCAGTGATTTATATTCTACATCTGCTGCTTTTCATCTAATTAACCCAGTGTAATTACACTGTCTGTAATGAAACCTGCAGCTGATCAGCGTTTATTAAGCACTAACAGTCTCCTCCATATGATCAGAAAAGCTTATTGTTATCACGATACCAACATTTATAACGATACGATAAAACATCGTCATATTGCCGAGCTCTATCTGACAGTCCACTCCTTCTACAGATGATTACATTCAAGCTGCCAGATGAAGATCAGAGGGCAAAGGGATTCCTACCACTGCCTACAACTGAGCTGAACAGACACAGAGGTTGTGTCGAGGATGTAAAACTCATTGAAAATGTCTTAGAATTTGAGAAATGAGTTCTGGTTTGGTCCAATCTGCATGCTTTGATCATGAGCAAGACTGAAAAACAAAAATCACTAAACTGAGGTAAGGCTCGAGTTACATTCTGACGGAGCTCTATGGCAACACTCCCTCCGTTAATGCCATGTTTGCCATGTCCCACGTCATTTCAGGATTACGTCAACCCTGATAAATTGGTCTTTCAGCTCCTAGCCAGCTACAAACCAGGGCAAAGAGAAAGCAGCCAATCATACAGCTCAAAACAAATCTGGTCCTACATGGAAATAACCGGGTGACTTATCAGACCATCAGTCAAATCTGTGGTAACTCCACAAGCACGCAGATGAACGTGGAGTTAAGCAACAGTTCAGCAACCTTGACAGCAACACGCTGACCTTAAAGGAAGACTGCAGCGTTTTTTCAACCTAATCTCGATCTGCTGCATCTGTAGCACACGGCTGATGAGCTACGACCATAGAGTTTTAGAGTTTCCCCAAAAAGAACAGAAAACCTGTTTACACTAAACACACCTGTCCTGGTTCATCACTGGGACGTCTGTTCTCTTTCAATATAAACAGCACCACAACTACCCAGATCCGAATACATAATTCTTATACAAGATTATATCGCCGCTGTCCAATGAAAAACATGCATCTCCAAAATGGTGACTTTACAGAAGAAAGCAAAAATGTCCTTAACTTTGATCGAAAGTTCAAAGTCGTTTAGAGTATTTCTATTGGGCCATTGGTCTATTTATCCAGAATATTTACACAGTGTACTGGTCGGCTACAGGGTTCAAATCATGGAGAAATCTTTAAAAAAAAAAAAAAAGTACATGGCTTTTTTTTTATTGGACAGTAGCAATATGCAATGACTGGGGTTTTCAACAGGACAATTCTGCATTTCACAATCCCGCCTGACAAGGGACTTCTTCCAGAAGAAAAACGTTCCTCTTTTGAACCACCCTGCTGATCCCCCTGATCTAAATTTGATTGAAAACATTCAGGGAGGTGCGACATGCACTTTCGACTGGAGGTGAGAACCCTGACCATGCCTTCAGCATAAAAAAAAATAAAATAATAATAATAAATAAATTAATTTATTAATTATTTATTAATAATAAATATAAATATATATATATATATTTAAATGTATCTCTCATTATACTGTAGGCTTACTGTGGGAGCCTTTATTAGTAGGTTTTATGCCAAAAAGGGGTTCTTATGTGGGGTACACTCTTAATTTTAAATAAAGGTTGAACAATGCCATTAAAGCGCTATTTTTGATGGTCTTCTAAAGGTTTGAAAAAAACTGAATAAGTGTTTTTACTAATTAATTAAAAGGTTCTTTACAAATGGATCTTCTATGACATTACTTGAAGAACCCCCTGTAGCACCTTTATTTTTAAGGTGTATTACTACTATTCCTCAAGTCTACCTTTCTACACAGTTCATAACTACAAACTCAAAGCTGGGCGAAGTTCGTTTTCATCCTTTTTGAGGGTGGAAAAAGTTCTCCAACTGCTACACCTCCTTCGCTCAGAGAAGATTCCAGCATACTGTGACAGCAGAGCCCAAAAAATTCTATTTCTGGTCTCTGAGTAAATCAGCAAATCAGCGAATTAGTCCAAATAACTGACTGTAGTAATCAACCGTTTGGTACAGATGCAGAACAGTAGGTTAAAAAATGTGAGTCTCTCTCTTTAAAGTCCAGGTATTGTTGGTGTTTTTTGTTGTTCGTACACACACAAACCTCGGGGTGTGAGAGATCCCTGCTTCTCCACCTCCACCTGCTGCTGTCTGGAGCCTGCTGGCATGTTGTTGTAAATGCGCTTGTAGTGATTGTACACAGCCACTGACAGCACCTTCTTCGCATGGGCCTGGCCCACAACATACTTGTCAAGGTAGGCAAAGATCTAATGAGGGGAGAAAAGAGGCACAGCGCCACATAAAGAGGGGTCGTACACCAGATTCCAACAAAGGGTGTACGCTTTTTAACTGATGATAAAGCGGGCATTATGAAACGGTACCTTCTTGGGAGGTGGTGGGGGTTTCTGTTGGAAGGCCAGCTTCACAGCTTCAGCCGCTGATTCGGGGTCTTTACTCATACTTTTCTTGGTGTCCGTTTCTGACAGCACCACGAAAAAGTGGTGGCATTTTTCACATTTGACAAACCTAGTGGAGGCTGAGAGGAAAAAGATATGATGTTACAGCAGGGTATGCAATCATACACCAGCAAGCAAGCACCAGAAAACAAGAGCTAGACTACCAGACAGTTCAAAATACTACAGAACCAAAGCAAAAGGACTCAAAATTTCTTCTTGATTTTGTAGTAGAACAGTATACAGATGCAGCAAAGCTGTCTGCCCAGTTCCACACATTCCAGGATGTACCTCAGCAGCCTATAAAAAAAAAAAATCAGCTAACTAAGACTGGGAGTAATTACTGAATGATGACCACCACCACTGGAAGAAGCTGCCAGTAGTTATGCAAGCGGTTTATTTTTAGCTTCAAAACAGTTTGTCCGGTGTACGGACTGACATCCCACATGGACAAACTGTCCACGAGGCCAAATGACACAATAGCTATGACGAAGGAGGGTCACAGGGGAACATTTACCTGACAGGATCACCCACATATTCAAAAGGTATCCAGCCACCTCCCTCTTCAGGATGTACTATACATAAAATGTAGCCTGACTGCTGAGACACACACACACACCTTATACAGTACATAATCTCAATGGAAAAGCATTGACCAACAGAATGGGACATAAACCTGAGGTCAGCACGCCCAATGCCAAGCATGGTCTAAAGGGGTATAAGGGCTGTGCAGGCTGTGCAGGCTGAGCAGCGGAGCGCCAATACTTTGGGATGAGTTGGCCTGGCAAAACAACTCATCCATGATCTTGTCATAAAATAAAATCCACAATGCAATGTTCTAGAGCCTAGTGTAAAGCCTTCCTAGAAGAGCAGAGGCTGTTCTAGAAGAAGGCATGAGGTCAAACACCCTATTAATACCAGTATCTTCAAAAGCAACATTAGATGAAACCGGTGTCTACAAACTTTAGGACACTTAGCATAAATACAATCCTCACAGACAAACGTTTCCACGTGTGTGCAGGGATCTCCACATTTGGGGCAGCGAAGCTGACTGCCGCCTTTCCCTGAGGCGCCGGAGCTGGATTTCTTCCCACTTCCTTCACCGACAGACTTCTGAGAAGGAAAAGCGAGTGTGACTTCCCATTCAACTTTATAAAAGAACCAGGTCTACATGAGTAATCAATTTTTATAATCATCAATCTCATGATCACTCCTAAGAGCTGCGATAACGGAACGGATCAAATTACGTCAGAAGGTCGCGACCTGGAGTGACACAAGACTGTTAGGAATGTTGTATTAGGAGCCGTGCCTAATATTAGAGCAGGGCTGTGCTCCTGAGAGCCAAGAAATGAACTGAAGGTGATTAAAGCACTCTGCCAATCACTCTAATTATTGTAAAACTCTATAATGAACAACCAGCCTTTAGAAACACGTCAAACTATGAGGATTAGTTGAGCTCCCAGTGTTGTGATGCATGCTATATTACATACACACACACACATATATATATCAGTATATATTTCCTTTGTATGTGTGTGTGTATATAATTATATGTATGTATATATATTATATATATAAAAATCTGTATATATTTCATTTGTTTAATCATTTGTGCAGACGTCAAAAATCCCATTTACTTAGGAACACATACATCAACACTAAACTAACCCCACAGTGTGGCGGCTGTCCTCTAGCCTGGCTAGCTCTTGATGATCCTATGATAAGGCACTCAAAATAATACACGACTGAGTTCTGTGACTTTTACACACAATTAAATGAAATCCTATTTTCTCCCAACTCTTATTTTCTCTCATTTGATGGTACAGTTTACAGTCTTTACGGTCAATTACCGTCACAATTCGCAGATGACACCGCTATGAAAATACCCTGACATCTTGAATCTGCTGAAATACTTAAAGTCCATATTTCATTTCACCCTGTGTTAGTTCCCACCCAGTTCTCGCCGACTGTTGCACATCCTGACACATACCATTTTAATCAGAGTCGTTTCTCACATCACAGAAACACTGCAGCGTATTGATATCCATTCATAACAGAAAGCAAAAAGGGGTCTGAAAAGAAAAGAGAAAAAAATATATCACAAGTATACCTTTCCACCATCTCCATCCTTCATCCCATCCTTGGACGCATAGTACACAGAGGTCTCTGAGAAAGATCTTACAGGGACTTTACGGCTCAGGCGAATTTCATGAGATCCTGCACGGCTCAGAGAAAGCAACTGTACTCTTGATCCATGGATCCCTGGACAAAAAGAGAAAAAGCTGTCATTTCAGTCATCATCAGTTTTATCATTGTCCACCATAACAATGACAATCAGCTTTGATAGACAGGTCCTCCCAGATCTAAACTTTTAAGGGAAAAAAAACAAAAATGTAAGTTGATTATATGTCGTCTATTTGGAAAGTAGAAACGGCATCCAGACAGGTTTTCTAAACTTGCTTTGATTAGAACGGAGACTCTACAGGATGAAGGTAGAAAAATTATATTTAGAGATATTTCCCTCAATTTATTACATCAGTCCCTTAATTCAACAATCCGTTCCCTGAATGTTTTTCTCAATTTAACAAAAGCGACCCTTCTAAACTGAGGGGACAATTTACTAAATCAAGGGAGCGGACTATTCACCTGAAGAAAAAAATGTAATAAATGGAGGGAACAGTTTATGAAATCAATGGAATCGAGGGAACGACTCATGAAATTGAGGAAATCAAGGGAACTATTTAATAAACTGAGGGAACAATTTATTAAAAGGATGGAATAGAGGGAACGACTTGGTCAACCGAGGGGACTACTTATGAAACCGAGGGGACGACTTATGAAACCGAGGGAATCGAGAGAACAATTTAATAAACTGAGGGAACAATTTATGAAATCGAGGGAATCGAGGGAACAACTCATGAAATTGAGGGAATCAAGGGAACTATTTAATAAACTGAGGGAACAATTTATTAAAAGGATGGAATAGAGGGAACGACTTGTGAAACCGAGGGAACAATTTAATAAACTGAGGGAACAATTTATAAAACCGAGGGAATCGAGGGAACGACTTGTGAAACCGAGGGAATCGAGGGAACGACTTGTGAAACCGAGGGAATCGAGGGAACAATTTAATAAACTGAGGGAACAATTTATGAAACCGAGGGAATCGAGGGAACGACTTGTGAAACCGAGGGAATCGAGGGAACGACTTGTGAAACCGAGGGAATCGAGGGAACGACTTGTGAAACCGAGGGAATCGAGGGAACGACTTGTGAAACCGAGGGAATCGAGGGAACGACTTGTGAAACCGAGGGAATCGAGGGAACGACTTGTGAAACCGAGGGAATCGAGGGAACGACTTGTGAAACCGAGGGAATCGAGGGAACGACTTGTGAAACCGAGGGAATCGAGGGAACGACTTGTGAAACCGAGGGAATCGAGGGAACGACTTGTGAAACCGAGGGAATCGAGGGAACGACTTGTGAAACCGAGGGAATCGAGGGAACGACTTGTGAAACCGAGGGAATCGAGGGAACGACTTGTGAAACCGAGGGAATCGAGGGAACGACTTGTGAAACCGAGGGAATCGAGGGAACGACTTGTGAAACCGAGGGAATCGAGGGAACGACTTATAAAACCGAGGTAATCGAGGGAACTATTTAATAAACTGAGGGAATCGAGGGAACGACTTGTGAAACCGAGGGAATCGAGGGAACGACTTATAAAACCGAGGGAATCGAGGGAACTATTTAATAAACTGAGGGAACAATTTATTAAAAGGAGGGAACGGAGGGAACGGGTTAATAAACCGAGGGAACGGGTTATAAAAAGGAGGGAACGGGTTATAAAAAGGAGGGAACGGGTTATAAAAAGGAGGGAACGGGTTATAAAAAGGAGGGAACGGGTTATAAAAAGGAGGGAACGGGTTATGTCTCTAAACGTTACTCTTTCTATCTTGTGACTTTAGGAGCTCTGTAGTTTAGCCAGCAAACGGCTGTCAGGCAGTGTTGGCTAACCGGACAGTAATAAACTCCCCTTTCTGTTAAAAACACTGGCTTCCAGCGACGTTACTGAACAGTTTACTGGCAGCATGTCTATAATATTTAACTACTTTATTCCTCCAACAGATTTCCCCTACCTAGCATAGCCACCTAACCGCCGGCCTCTGTGCTAAGCTGGGGCTGAAGCTCCAGCAGCATAATAAAGTGAGTCTTACCTTTATGAGCTGAGTTTACGATCAGTCTCGCTGCTGAAGAACAGGCACAAGACATGGTTCCGTGTGAAATATCCGAATAAAATAAACAGCAGATTTGCTAACCTGCTACCAGCTGTATATCACTACCATGCAGTTAGCTGAGCTCGCCAGCGGACCTGAGCGCTGAACGGCGGCTGTAGGTCCACTGCTGCCCTCCTTAGTCCGCTGGGGTGAAAAGGAAAATGTCAGTAGTTGAAGGAAACTTTAAACAACCGTGGAAACCAGGCCAGAACACCAGCCTGCTCTCAGGGACACAGCTGGGCTGGGCTGGGCTGGGCTGGGCTATGCTAAGCTATGCTAAGCTAAGCTAAGCTAAGCTAAGCTAAGCTAGGCTAGGAGACTGGGCTGGGTGGTGTAGAGCTGTTGTGGGTTGTGGCCAGATGACGACAGATAATTATAGTCCAGCAGGTTTTGGAGCTTTTAGTCTAAAACACCACCATCAAAACAAGCTAGTATTAATTAAATATATATATATATATTTAGTACATATATTAATAATATAAAATCTACTGATCAATGAACCCATCCTGACCAGTCAAACTGCCAGGACGACACAGCCTTCATAAAGCTAATTAGCTACTTGTCATTTATTATTATTTATTTATTTTGTCTATATCTATCTATCTATATAAGAATTTATTAAAAGGTCTGGTTAAAAATATCAACATTATTTTTTAATACCAGTATAAACTGGTATTCCACATATCTACACTGTGTCAAGCTTAAAAAGCCACGAAAATGTCTCTGTAATTCATGTAGTAGAAATCCTCATTTTACACTTCAGTTATGTTCTGTTAATAATATCAGAACTATTGATCCATAAAGACATTCAGACTAGTAATATTGTCAGGATGAAATTTGATTAAGTAGTTTTGTTTACGTTACCATTGATTTACGTGTAATATTATTCTGTTCTATCTATAATTAAATGTTTACATTAAGTCCAACTATATATATATATATATTTATAATAAATATATAATAAACATAAACTAATACACATAAAAATATTTAAAATATAAAATAATGTAAAATAATAAACGATATTATTAACATTGTTAGTTAAAACATAAATGAATATAAGGTGTAAATAAAACTAAATAAAATTATATATATATATACCTATGCACATACACAAAACCTGGAGCAAAAAAATATATGTTTAAATACATTTGATATATATATATAAATATATATATATATATATAAATATATATATATATATAAAATAATAAAAATAAAAACATTATATATTATATTATGAAATATTGTATTATATATATATATTTATGTAAAATATTTTGGTTTACTCCCTTCATATATATATATATATATATATATATATATATATATATATATATATATATACATAAACTAATACACATCAAAAATATTTAAAATATAAAATAATGTAAAATAATAAACGATATTATTAACATTGTTAGTTAAAAACATGAATATAAGGTGTAAATAAAATTATATATATATATATATATATACCTATGCACATACACAAAATCCTGGGGCAAAAAAATATGTTTAAATACATTTGATATATATACATATATATAAAATCATAAAAATAAAAACAAAAATAATATATGATATTATGAAATATTACATTATATATATATTTATGTAAAATATTTTGGTTTACTCCCTTCATATATATATATATAATTATATAATATGTAATAAACATAAACTAAAACACATCAAAAGTATTTAAAATATAAAATAATGTAAAATAATAAACGATATTATTAACATTGTTAGTTAAAAACATGAATATAAGGTGTAAATAAAATTATATATATATATATATATATACCTATGCACATACACAAAATCCTGGGGCAAAAAAATATGTTTAAATACATTTGATATATATACATATATATAAAATCATAAAAATAAAAACAAAAATAATATATGATATTATGAAATATTACATTATATATATATTTATGTAAAATATTTTGGTTTACTCCCTTCATATATATATATATAATTATATAATATGTAATAAACATAAACTAAAACACATCAAAAGTATTTAAAATATAAAATAATGTAAAATAATAAACGATATTATTAACATTGTTAGTTAAAAACATGAATATAAGGTGTAAATAAAACTAAATACAATTATATATATATATATATACCTATGCACATACACAAAACCCTGGGGCAAAAAAATATGTTTAAATACATTTGATATATATATATATATATATATATATATATATATATATATATAAATCATAAAAATAAAAACATTATATATTATATTATGAAATATTGTATTATATATATATTTATGTAAAATATTTTGGTTTACTCCCTTCATATATATATATATATATATATATATACATAAACTAATACACATAAAAACATGAATATAAGGTGTAAATAAAACTAAATAAAATTATATATATATATATATATATATATATATATATATATATATATATATATATATATATATATATATATATATATATATACCTATGCACATACAGAAAACATACACATACACAAAACCTGGAGCAAAAAATATGTTTAAATACATTTGATATATATACATATATATAAAGTCATAAAAATAAAAACAAAAATAATATATGATATTATGAAATATTACATTATATATATATTTATGTAAAATATTTTGGTTTACTCCCTTCATATATATATATATAATTATATAATATATAATAAACATAAACTAAAACACATCAAAAGTATTTAAAATATAAAATAATGTAAAATAATAAACGATATTGTTAACATTGTTAGTTAAAAACATAAATGAATATAAGGTGTAAATAAAACTAAATGAAATTATATATATATATATATACCTATGCACATACACAAAACCCTGGGGCAAAAAAAAATATGTTTAAATACATTTGATATATATATATATATATATATAAAATCATAAAAATAAAAACAAATATCAAATATTATATAATGAAATGATAATATATATATGTGTGTGTGTGTGTGTGTGTGTGTGTGTGTGTGTGTGTGTGTGTGTGTGTGTGTGTGTGTGTGTGTGTGTGTGTGTGTGTGTGTTCGTCACAAAGTGGTGATCATACTGAGCATGCGCAGAGCCGTGAGTAAGATGCGGAACTCGCTGTCATATGACTTTTCGGTTTGTTGCTAAAATGGTGCTGATCCGAGGCTGAAGTCTCCGCTAAAGGTAAATCAGCTCTAAAGAAAGCACAGTAATATTATCTGTACCTCGCTGTGGTGTAACACAGCCCTTTACGACATTTCCATGACTGTTTTCAGTGTAAGAATATCGATATTTCGCCCCGTTTTTCGCTCCTTTTTCTAATGTTCCGTTCCACCTTAAATCGGGCAGCTGCTCCGCGCTCTGCTGTGCAGCTCCAGAACGCAGCTAGTGCGCCATTTAAGGTGGAACGGGAGAGACGTGTGTGAAGCCAGCTGGATCAGACATTTCAGTACAAACATGTCGAGGAGGAGAAACGTGTCTGATTCCGCGTCCAGGAGTATCGCTAGTCAGTGATCTCGTTTAGTATGAGCTGTTATTATCATAAGAATTATTATATGGATGTGTCGCTAGTTGGGGCTGATGAAGTGATCCATCACAAACAGCATGAAGGAGGGTAAACTGCTGTGGGCTGGTTTGGACCCCTGATGAGAGATTTTGCCTTTTAGTTCTGGCTACAGTGCAAGAAAAAATCCAGACACCATTTATTAAGTATAATTATATTCAAATATTAATCATAAATAGGTGATGAGTGGCAGAATAGGTGCTGTATGGTTCTGTATATGTATGTATGTATATATATATATATATATGTGTGTGTGTGTGTGTGTATATATATATATATATATATATATATATATATATATATATATATATGTGTGTATATATATATATATATATGTTCTGACATTATTTTATTAAAAAAAATCTATTATTGAATTATTTGTTCACTTTAACAAGGCTTATGATGTTACATAAAAGCAGTACTTTTAGGCACTACTGAACATTATTGATTCTGTAGTCCTCTTTATGTTTTAACCTGTAAATTGAATCTATTTTAGAAATGGAGGAGATAAGAGTGTCTCCTGACTACAACTGGTTTCGAAGCACTGTGCCCCTGAAAAGGGTAAGCCTATCCTCCTATTATTCATTTAGGTCCAGCGGGATCAGGTTGCCCGGTCTGATTATTATACATTTTCACATTTTAGCCTCAGTGTTATTTTAATGTGTTTGATATCCCATGGCCACGTTTCCTCATGGCTTCTTAAGTCTCTCCATCTCTTCATGATTTGTACCATGTGATCCAGCCTTGTGATCCAGCACCTTTAGGAATGTGACTGAGGGCAGGCCGCTGTGCTTGTGACGCTGTGCCGCGTTTGCTGCTTTTCAGATCATTGTAGATGATGATGACAGTAAAGTCTGGTCGCTCTACGACGCCGGGCCTAAGACCATCAGGTGCCCGATCATCTTCCTTCCTCCTGTGAGCGGTACAGCTGAGGTTTTCTTTCAGCAGATTTTGGCTCTCACCGGTTGGGGCTATCGGGTCATTTCGGTAAGCTTCTTGAAACTCACCGGTGGTCAGTGTGCCGGTGGGTCATTAAATATCTAATCTAATCTAAATTTGTCTTAAATGAAAAGCTTATGAAAATTAAATGAGTAAATATATATAATAAATAAATAATTTATTATGACAATAATAAAGTCTTACATTGAGTTAGTAGGTTTACATGGACTCTTATTAGTTATTTTTGTTACTCTTTTATTACATCTAAGACCTAAGAGAGTTGATTTGTTTGAGTTACAAAGGTGATTTTTAATAAAACAGTTTCACTTCACTTTGAAACCTCAAGTTTCAGCTGAAAATTCCTTTTAGCTCTTTCTGTCACTGCACCGGAGTTTCTTTAAAAACTACGACTCTCTAAAATGAGCTGTTTTCAATTGAAGCTCTTTACTTAAGATGAAGGTTTTTACTTAACAGCAGACTCTTATGGTCAAACTACTCAAAACATTACTGACAACACAATTAACATACAAATTATTAGTCAAATTGTGGTTGTTGTATCACATGACTGGGGTTCGATTCCCGGTCTGGGTGCCTGTGCTGCACTACACCAATAAGAGTCCTTGGTCAAGACTCCTAACACTACATTGGCCCTCCTAGTAAGTCGCTCTGGATAAGAGCATCTAAATGCCATAAATAAATAAATAAATACATGATTTGATGTATTTGTTTGTTAGATTACATTGAAGACCTTTAGTACCTCCTTAAATAAGCATAACTTCAGGCCTGAAAGGCCTCAGAGCCGCAAGTATTAATGTTAAAATGTCTAAAACTCTTACAGTGTGAGTGTGTGCTACTTCAAACTTGATTGGCTGCATGTTCTGATCAGATTCGATTGATCCAGTTGTCTTTTCTGCTGTTATCTGCCCAATCAATCAATCAATCAATAAATCAGTCAACTAATTATTATTTGAATGAATGTGTGCATTAAGAGTGACGCTCTCTTACAATGTAACTGAGCATTAAACACAAGCAAGAGATAGTAAATAAAAATAAAATAATAAAAAAAAAAAAATAATAAAATGAATAAATAAATGAAGTAGAATAATGAATCAAAAGTAACCATAATAATCGTATTCACAAAGTGAAAATTAAACGAGTTTATTAGCAGTATTAACCTGCTGCTCCCTGTTAAGAAGACAAACAGCTTGAGAACCCGCAGGTAATGGCATGTTCAGCAGGCTTTCCATTCTGCTCCAGCACTGCTTGAAATAATAGATAGTTTTACTGTATAATTAAACACATTTGAGATGATATTAATTTTGGTAAATACTCATTCATGACTCCTAAAACCAAACATCACTCCACTCTTAGGTCTCGTCTTGGCTGGGTGTGTAATGTTCATGTAACAGTCAGTGTTAGTTAGTTAGCTCATCTTTACGGTTATGTGCATTGAGGGTCATTACTAGCGAGAGCGCAGTTGAGAAGAAAGTGGGCTGCTGCTGCTGCTGCTGCTGACGTCCACCTTTAGACCTGGCTTAGTGTGGTCTGTATAGTGAAAAAATGAGAATCTAGCTCTACGCATCTCAGATACCCTAAAGCACCTGCTCTTAACTCCGAGTTAAAGAGAGAGTCACAACGGCAGCAGCTCAACTTGCTCATTTACCTCGTTCTGTATCTCCTGCAGCTCCAGTACCCTGTCTACTGGGACCTTCTAGAATTCTGTGATGGATTTAGGAAGCTGTTGGACCACTTGCAGCTGGATAAGGTTTGACCAGCTGTCCTTTTTGTTAAAGGTCTCATAATATACTATACCCATCTAGCCATTTATAGTCATAAGTACATTAACTCTTTTTTTTAACCCCCTGTTTTTTATTTTATCATTACTAGGTACACTTATTTGGAGCTTCCTTGGGAGGATTTCTGGCTCAGAAGTTTGCAGAGGTGACACACAAATCACCTCGAGTGCATTCTCTCATCCTGTGCAATTCATTCAGCGACACATCCATTTTTAACCAAACGTGGACAGCTAACAGGTAGGACTTTGCATGTAACACATAGAACTTATACACAGACCTCCAGTGTTCTCACATTTTGATGTTCCCTTGCAGTTTCTGGCTGATGCCAGCCTTTATGCTGAAGAAGATTGTTCTCGGGAACTTTGCCAAAGGACCTGTAGATCCCAAAATGGCAGATGCCATAGACTTTATGGTTGATAGAGTAAGTATTCTGTGCTCTTGTGTACATTCGGTTGTAGTGCAGTAGAGCTGAGAGGGGTTCAGGACTTGCTGAGTAGAGAAACTCCGTATGAAGCTCAGTGAAAAGGTATCAGAAGCACCGTTGATTGGCAGCTAGGCTGTGTATGGAATTGATGTGCATGCTATTAAATCCAATATTACTGACTCCTATGAAGGCTGATCAGGCACAGAAGTCTATGTGTTTACAGTATTGAAGAGACTAGACGGTGCGTACACCTCGCTTTGGTGTTGTAGACCAAAATTTGGGGAAAGGAACCTTTGTTCTCATGCCCGAAGCAAATCCGCCTCATTCCTCAATTCCATTGATTGGCTAACAGAGTGCGCTCTTTGTGTTTCAGCTGGAGAGCCTGAACCAGAGTGAACTGGCCTCCAGGCTCACCCTGAACTGCCAAAACTCTTACGTCGAACCTCACAAAATAAAGGACGTTGCAGTTACCATTATGGATGTAAGTTTTTGCCTCCTGACACATTGGATTTAGCTAACTATCGCCATGCCAGGCAGCGTTACTGTGTTCCTGTGATGAGGGTGACTGTGTGTGTTGTGTCTGCCGCAGGTGTTCGATCAGAGCGCTCTTTCAAACGAGGCAAAGGAGGAAATGTATAAGCTGTACCCCAATGCAAGAAGGGCTCACCTCAAAACTGGTGGAAACTTCCCGTACCTTTGCAGAAGCGCTGAAGTCAACCTTTACATCCAGGTGAGTTCAGTTTATTTGTCTTAAGCCCAAATAAAAAAAAGTTCTCAGAGGTGTGATGCTGCTGGGAGCTTTTCATTGTGTAACATAGCCTGTAGTCTATAGTGTTATTAACACATCGCCAAAGTGTGACGTTCTAGACTACTGTCTCAGAACATCTCCAAAACATCAGGCAGGTCTTGTAAGGTATTTTTCATATGCAGTGGTCGGGACCTACCAAAAGTGCTCCAAGGAAAGACAACAGGGTCATGGGTGCCCAAGACTGGACATGGATGCTCATGGAGGACCCACCTCACAACTTACAGGACTTAATGGATCTGCTGCTAATGTGGTGTCTTGGGGGAAGATACCACAGCAGGACGCCTTCAGAGATCTTGTGGTGCCCATGGCTTGAGGGGTCAGAGCTGTTATGGCAGCTCAAGGGGGACCTACAAAATGTTATATAGGCATATATACAGTCAGTGGTTCAGCTCTCAGTTCTCATTCATAGAGCTTGTGGGCTCTAGTTACAGTGGAGGCTCTCAAGGGAAACTGGAGCTCTACTTTGCTGGTTGAGTTAGAGGTCCACAGGTCATCTGCGAATGCTGGCCAACATAAGGTGCTGAAATTGTGCTTTAAAGAAGCTTTAGAAACAATACAGTACAGTGTGCAAACAGCTGGGCTTCAGCCTGTTCTACTGTGGATGGATTGAAGGGTCACATTTTTGGAATTGGAATATAATCTTACATAAAAAAAATTAAAATAATAAATTAAGAACGTAATGTTAAAAGTTTCCCTTGTAATGCTACTATTTGGAGATATGAGGTTTTATGAGGACCACAACAAAATAAGACCCTGATGTTCTCCTCACTTCATCACCAACTGTTTTATGGTTTGGCTGCAGATACACCTGCGACAGTTCCATGGGACGAGGTATGCCGCCATCAACCCAGCTATGGTCAGTGCTGAGGAACTCGAAGTCCAGCAGAGCAGCCTGAACAACTGCAGAGAGAGTGACGGTGAATCGTGAGAGGACCCCTCCATCCCACAGCACTGGGCCAACTACAGAAGCATTAAACAGCGCTGTACATCACCTTCCAGAGAGGTCCCCCGTTGGTGTCATGGTTTTCTATGATGGATCCAATCAAAACAATGGACTACAAGAGCTTATTTTTACTTTACAGAAACAATATTTTGATATTGTATTATGACTGTAAATAATTTATGTACTTGGTCAGCGCAGATTTCACAGGATGCTTTTTTGAACTTGCTGCCTTATGTGATATAAATACCTTACGTCTGGTCGATTTTGCACTTCTTATTGTCCTATTTTGTTTTGGGTTTTTTTTTGTTTGTTTGTTTGTTTTTTCTTTCATCCATTTCCGCTTTTTTCTTTTTTTTTTTTTTCTTCTTTTGAACGTTTTTGTAACTCATGCACTGATTAAAAGTATAACCTACAAGTGTTGCATGCTTAGACGTTTTTAAGTGTAAAAGTATCTTTATCAAGTACAGATCAAGCATTGCTGTCATATCTTCTAAATGACAATGTTTAAAGCAACATTATGGAAAATTTGTATTTCTTGCTCCTGGGCTCCCCCTACAGTGGAGAAGTGTAATTCACACTTGAGCTACCACTCAGACATGCTTTACACATGCATTTTTTGACTTTTGAGAGATACAGAACCGGCACTGAAATTGAAAGAATACGTTGGTTGACTGAGGTCTTTACAGGACTTTACACAGATATGAATTACGCCGTTCTCGTGAACATTGTCCTGCTTATTCGAAGTCCAGACTAGTAACAATAGCAGCTCTATTACAAGTCAGTGCAGCATCACCATGATTTTGAAGCTGATATTTTAAGGTAAAAAATTTACATAATGTTGCTTTAAGAAGAGGGGGGGGAAAGAAACCTCAATGTAAGTCAGTGTAATATTTTGGATCACTGCAATTGGTCCATTAATATTTTTGACATGATATAAAGTAGAACCACCAGGTTCACATTAACCCTAGAAGTGTAACATGATAAATGTAAAAAAAGGAAAAGGTTTTTGTTATGACGATGAAATATGGGCACACAGGCTTATATTACAGTGCAGAATCACTTATTATATTAATAATTGCTTAACAGCTTAATGCCAGCTAACATTTGTGCTGTTTTAAGTTTTTAGGAACCACAATTTCATTAAAAGCTAAAGAATAAAAGTCATTAATTATTTACTGTAATTATTTTACAAAATATCTGCTTTAAGATCTGTACAAGAATTCTGTACAAAAAATATCTGCAAAGAATTCTGTACATTTATTTTCTTATAACTTAATTTTTCAAAGATATACAGCTTTCTCTATCATTCACCTAGAGGTCTGTTCATCATGCTGGACACATCTTGCATCTACTCATTTTTTCTTTTTAAATTGTAGCATCTCAATGCAATATATATATTTTTATTATATAATTATATATTTTTAAAAAATGATACCCAAACATTTGAATGATGGATAGTATTACTTTGTGAAGCAGATTTGCAGGAGAGGGCAAAAACCTTTCTAACTTTAAATGAAAGTGCATGTCGAATTATTTTATTCCAGGTCATTTTGGAGCATTTCTATTGGTCAATTCATAAACAAATGTAGACACAATGTAAAAAAAGAAGCGATGCTCTTTCTGTATAAGCGTGATCACTCAGCCGGTATATAAGTATTGAAAGCATTTCTGCACGGGACAGAAATTCTCCGTTCCTGCAGGTCAGTCATGTGGAACAAAGAAGGTCTGACGTTTAGCCCGAGTTGCTGATCCATGTCTGAGCTCACGCCTGTGACTCCTAATACCCAGATTTGAACATCGGGAAAGAAAGTGCCATTTACGAGCTATGTCAGTTCAAACTGGTTTGGATTCATTACTGAGGAACGTTTGTGTGCAGAAATTCCACAAAAATGAGTTTCATAATTCTTTAATAGTTATTAATAACAATCCAGAAAGTGTGCATCACTGCACCATCCACAGCCTGCGTACTTTACACATAGAAAAGGATTCATTAATCCATGATAAATTAAGAAATTTCTCTTGATAAGTGGTTCGGTTGGCCCTGTATTCGGATATGGTATATTTATTTTCTTTAAAAAAAATATAATAATCATACTAATAATAATAATAATAACAACAAACAAAAATTAAGTATAGAATTATACAATTTTAAAGCAGTACTCGGGACATCTGTATGAACTGTAGAACTGAGTAGTGTATTAATAATGAATAATTGTGAGAAAACTAGTTTATGTAATTTCATCTGTAGGTTCAGCAAAAGCCAGGAGGCTTGACTAAACACAATCACACAATCTCTTCATGAACCAATCAGCCCAAAAAATCCTGATTCTAGCTCTAAAGGGACAATTAAACATTAGAGTTTTTAAAAAATACCATTTTACTATAACATTTACATAAATCACAGTTTAAGGTAAGTCATCTTTTTTTCTCCAAAAAAACAAAACAAGCAAGCCTAGTTTTGCCAGAGCGCCATTGGCTGGATAGAATTGTCAATGTAATTTCAACAATGGGGAGATATAAAGAGCTCTTTACAGTGAAAAAGGTTCTGTGGCATAAACTGACCTCTATTAGGTTTCATGGACCAATTATTATGTGACCCTGCCTGGTAAAGGACTCAAGCCTTGCCCTCAGAGCCTTAAGATGTGGACCACGTATCTGCTAGTGTTGAGATGTGAAGGGCCTAACACAGCAATAGCGATGCCAACACCGCGATGGCAATGCTAGGCGAGACCGGCAGCCGTCGGTACTGTGCTGCTGACGCCACAGTAGTGATGCTGGGCGAGGCCGGCAGTCAGCGTTGCTGCGATACTAACACCGATACTAATCTTCTCAGAGTAAATGGTCACCCAGCCCGACCTGCTGGAAGATTGCCTGCTGAGGTCCCCTCTACCTGCGTCAGACCAGCTGCCAACTACCAGTCCAATGAGCAGACCCCGCCCCACCACCACCCATACCAGAGGCACACCCTCCTACCACTGCTACCTCTCTAATGACCATGTTAAAACCTAAATGGACTCTTAACTATCTACCACTGTTAATATCAGACCATCATGACTGCCATGACTATATTAGGTTTTATGACACCATGATTATTGTATTATGATTATAATCAGAGCGGTTCAACAGTTTAGATGGTTTGGTAATTTTTATCATTCATTTTTAAATAGTTCTGATCAGAGGAGGACGGGTCGGTCCCCCTTGTGAGTCTTGGGTTCTCCCAAGGTTTCTTCCTCCAGCTCTGAGGGAGTTTTTCCTTGCCACTGTCGCTGTTGGCTGCTCACTGCGGGTCTTTGATCCTTCATGTGTTTTTATGTTTTTTATTTTTTTAATTACTAATTATGTAAAGCTGCTTTGTGATGACAACAGTTGTAAAAAGCTATACAAATAAATTTGACTTGACTTGACTTGACTTAATGGACTCTTCCCTCAGGCCGTCAGTACGAGAAAATGTCTTATCTAGAAAAACAAGAGGCGGTCCTTGCGTTTCTTCTAGCGGTTCGGCAAAAACATCTACTGTATGATAAAGCCATGCATTCTGCAGACAAGATCAAGGGCAAAAACAGTAGTAATAACAAAAGTAAATTAATAACAAGAGAAGACGTCAGGCATACAACTAATTAGGTTCAGTATTTCTTTTTATTTTTTTTAACAACACGGTTTGGAGGCTACCTACATAGGGACCTTACACTACGCATTAGCATTGAAAAACACTGTTCTTTTGTAGTCCCTTATTATTTTTATTATTAGTTATTTCTAAAAGTGCTTCATAACAGGGATATACAAGAAAAAGATGACCACTGATTTAGAGCCCTAATTTGACCATTTTAGGTCATCTTGTGAAATAGGATTTTTAAATAGGATATGCAATGCTTATGTAGGAATTATAATGCCTATATTCTATACAGGAAGCCTTCAAATGAAGTGTTACTCGAAATTTCTTTACAGTGCATTGGCAGTACGTTGCTGACCCTAATACACACCCTTGAAAGGTTGCTAAAATGACGTAGCATCACTGACATGATCAATGAAATGATTGTCGTAGCCCTTACATACGGATTCAGTCAGGTGGTCTAATGGGTGAACAGCTGCACTTCAGTGCCTGGGTTGTGTTGGGTGGTTGTGCTGTGCTGTAGTTCACTTCGTCACAGTCGTTGTAAACGTCCACTTCTTCAGAGATTTCCAAGACAATCAACTCCTCCTTCTCCAGCCTTCACATTGTAGTGCACTTCTTAGGAGAGACTGGGTCTGCATTGGCTTGCTGCCGGACACTCTCTGATGGAAAGAAGCAGAAAATATCCATTACTCAAGATGGCAACTTATATTTCAGTAAAAATAAAATGTAAACAAAATGCAAAACAAAAATTACATATCCATCATTTCAGGCTCATTTATATCTATATTTACACTGAAGGCGTTCTTCTCCAGAGAGACGTACAGAAGAGCTTCACTGTTTACTCAGAAATACAGTATGGAGGGGCTGGCTGGTCCAGTCTTGGCTTTGTAGGCCAGCATCAGGGTTCTGAATCTGATGCGGGCTACAGCAGCTACAGGAAGCTACAGTGAAGAGAGAACGCAGCAGTGGAGCATAAGCCCAGCCCCCTCCCTGGCAGGTGCACGGTGATAGGCTCCACAAAGGTGCCTAGTTTCAGTCAGGGACAGCTGTTGTTTGATTGGGACAAGAATTCTCAAAAGTTGGGATTTCATCATTAGCAGACTATAGGTTCCATCCCTGGTGATGCCACAGCTTTCCCACATGATTCCCACAGAGTATAACTGGCCGCACTCTCTATGGGTGGGTAGGATGGCCATTCCCTCTCCTCCCATCACTCAGTGTGATGCTAGCCTGTATGGGTGTCTACTGGCTGATGTAACAGAACTGGCAGTTAGGGAGAAAATCAATGATATACCGAGACAATGATAGATTAACTGGACAGAAGTATTGGGACACCTGCTCTTTTATTGTTTCTTCTGAAATCAAGGATATTAAAACAAGTTTCTCGTGCTTTTGTTGAAGTAACTGTCCAAGGAAGAAGGCTTTCTACTAGATTTTGGAGGAGAATTGCTGTGAGCATTTATTTGCACTCAGTGAGAAAGCTGGATGTTGGATGATTATCACCCCACCTCACCACCCTACGTTATCTCCAACCCATCTCAACTGTACTGGATGGAGCACCACCGTCCATTTTTCCAGAGAGCACAGTTGTCAATGCTGGAGGCTTTATACCCCTCATGTAACCCACGTCCTATTCTATTGGTAGTACTTTAGTACTCTACTACTAGACAGCGTAAAGTAGCCGAATGCATTCGTTGGAAAGGGTGTCCACAAACATTTGGACACATATTGTGGAAGTGTGAGTGAGCTGTTTCTGCTGTCTTTGACCTGCTCACCTGCCAAATCCATCCTTGAGATCCCCATCAGGCCTTCAAATAAGCCTTTAATGGGGTTTTCTCCAGCAGTCAACACGCCGTGCAGCCAGATCAGCAGCATACGATGGCCGTGTTCTTTGTAGCTTTTTGTACCTTAAAATGACAGAAACAGTCAGTTCAACATGCAGTGACCATATGATGGTTTCACATCTGCCTCAAAATGTCTAAAATGAGGAACATGGGTCAACCTTACAGGCCTTTCAGTCTAACCAAGCTCATGTTGGACTTCGCCTTTTCCCCCCAGATGTATTGAATGCCATAGTGCTATCTACAAAAAGTATCTCTGCTGTTGTGTTGAAAGCAGGAAAGACCGGCAAGCATAAGAACCTAGATGAGCAAGACTGGGTCAGAACATTGTGGGGTGTTCCTGGTATGCAGTGGTCAGCACCTACCAAAAGTGATAGAGTCATGGGCACCCAAGGCTCACTGATGCTCATGGAGGCCCCACCTCACAACTTACAGGACACTGTTATGGTGCCAGATGCCGCACGACACCTTCAGCGGTCATGTGGACACCATGCCTTGATGGGTCAGAGCTTTTTTCATGCCACAAGATGGGCCTAAACAATATCAGGCAGGTGGTTTTAATGTTACGTCTGACTGGTGTATGTGTGCTGTTTGAGGCAGGCTAGAGGGTAAATTAGGGGACCAGTGAAGGCCCACTGTGCTATGTGGAAATGCTATACCTGTCCACTCATGTTCTATGGCTCGTATGTGAGCGTCTGTGAATCTCCAGTGCTGAGCCAGTCTCTTCCACTCTCCAGGCTTCAGGTACTTAGTGGCCAGCTTCCATAAAACAGATCGGATGTGCTGCGTCTCCAGCTGATGGTCCTGCCTGAAGGTCAGATTCCTTCCCACGATGGAGTCACAGTCACTGTTCACATTGTCCTGCAAAAGTCAGGTTCCAAATCAAACATAAGTAGATGTGTAAAGTTGCCCTTTTAGAGTTTTTGTGCGACAGAAATGATATATGCGAAATGGACAAAAGTATTGGGACACCCGCTCATTCATTGTTTTTTTCCGAAATCAAGGGTTTTAAAAAGAGTTCATCATGCTTTTGTTGGAGTAACTGTCTCTACTGTCTCTACAGGGAAGAAGGCTTTCTACTAGATTTTGGAGGCGCATTGTTGTGAGGATTTGATTGCATTCGGCGACAAGAGCTTTAATTAGGTCAGGATATTGGATGATGATGATCACCACCCCACCTTATCTCCAACCCATCGCAAAAGTACTGGATGGAGCACCATCATCCATCATTCCAGAGAACACAGCTCTTCTACTGCTCCACAGCTCAATGCTGGGGGGCTTTATATCCTTCTAGCCCAAGCCTGGCATTAGGCAGCATGGTGCCAATAGGTTCATTTGTAGCTGCTTTAGAGAGAGAGTGTGTGTGTGTGTGTGTGTGCGCATTTGCACACAGCAACTTATAGTAGCTGAATGCATTCATTTGAAAGGTGTCCACAAATATTTGGACATGTAGTGCACATATATATATATATACACACTGTATATCCACCTGTTCCCACTTGTAAAATCGATCAGCTTTGATAATCATGTCCACAACGTTGACATGATTTCCTCTGGCTGCGACATCCAGCGACGTCTTTCCTTGCTGCAAATGTGGAAACGCAGGAACGTAGAAGTGTATTATTATTATTTTATTCATTTAATCAGCTGCAGATAGTAGCAGTAGCATTAAATAAGTATAATCTGACCAGGATTTGGAGCTGTACCTTGTCGAGTAGCCTGAGATTGACCCCAGCAATGAGTATCATTTCAGCTATGCTGTGGCGTCCGTGTTCTGCTGCTATGTGCAGAGCTGTTTGAAGACTCTGTGGAAGACATTCACAGTTATCCTCAGTCTAAACCATATTTTTCATTTTTTTGTATTTTCATATGTTCTGTTGGTAAAGGCAGCCTAAAGTAAAGACGTGTGCTGTACTCACACTGTCAAAAATGTCCAGGTCACATTCTGCGTCGATAAGTATTTTTACGATCTCAGTGCAGTTGTTGAACACGGCCAGGTGTAGTGCTGAGGTATGGTTCTGGTGAGGGATGATAAAACAGGATCCATTTTAAGCAGTTATGGAGTTTACAATACAAATAACGAGAAATATGATTTAATAAGCTATCTGTTCGTGTACAGCGGTGCTTAAAAGTTTGTGAACCAGTTTGAATTTTCTATATTTTTGCAGAAATGTGACCTAAAATTTCACACAGGCCCAAAAAGTTGATAAAGAGAACCAAATCAACCAAACGAGGCAAAAATATTAGATTTATAGAATATTAGATAGACAATGAGGTCCAATATTACTTATCTGTGAGTGGCAACAAATTTTTAAAAGGTGCACATATTTGTCACTGTACAGTGTACACTGTACAGCTAAATGTGTCCTCCGCATTTAACCCATCTGGTAGTGAACACACACACTCACACACACATGTGTTAGGGGCAGTGAGTACACACACACACCCAGAGCGGTGGGCAGCCAACTCCAGCGCCCGGGGAGCAGAGAGGGTAAAGGGCCTTGCTCAAGGGCCCAACAGTGGCAGCTTGCCGAGCCCGGGAATCGAACCCACAACCCTGTTATTGATATCCCGGCGCTCTAACCGCTGAGCCACCACTGCCACCACACATTTTTGAGGACCTGAGAGATGTTGATGCTCATCAGGCTGGAAAAGCTTACAAAATCATCTCTAAAGAGTTTGGACTCCAATCCACTGTCATTCAATGGAATGGCCGACCCTCCCCGCATTACCGTTCCAATCAGATAAGTGGCGGCTAAGTGTTTCTGGACCAGTAGTGCATCAACTGCTCTACTGCTCCCATCATTTGTACTTACAGTGTCCACTGAGTCCAGGCTCACTCCGGCCTCCACGAGTAACCTGGCCACTCTGTCAAAGCCATGCTGGGCCGCAAAGTGAAGAGCAGTCATATTTCTCTGAACAGGGAAAAGAACAACCTCATATAACCTCATAGAACCTCATATAAAACCCTTCTCAGTAGCAAAGCAAAAAGTCTCCTCCTGTCCAAAAGTTTGTGGACACCCCTTCTAATAAATGCATGCAAGTTGCACCCATTGCTGACAAAATTGTGCAAATACACACACAGCTTGTCTGGTCCCTGTAGACTGATAATAAAATAGGACTCTCTGGAGCAGATACAAATGAACCTATTGGACCATGCTGCCTAATGCCAGCATGACATTAAAGCACCCCAGCATTGAGCTGTGGAGCAGTGGAACTAACTCTGTTCTCTGGAATGATGGATGGTGCTCCATCCAATACTTTTGGGATAATTTATGGAGCTGGGGATGATGAGGTGGGGTGGTGATCATTTAACATCCTGACCTCACTAACGCAATCAAATTCTCACAGCAATGCTGCTCCAAAATCAAGTAGAAAGTCTTCTTCTCTGGACAGTAGAGACAGTTACTCGAAAAAGGCAGGATGTACACTTTTTAATTCTCTTATTTTCAGAAGAAATAAGGAAAAAGCAGGTGTCCCAATACTTTTGCCCATATAGTGAACCAGTTTAGAGGTGCCCAGCTCCTTAATGAAGTTCTCTCCATTGGGAGACTAGAAGCCCTTAAGCTCCAGCTTCACATCAAGCTGACAGTATTGCTGCGCTTACACGTACGTTCGTCAGTTCGTTGATGCTGCAGCGAGCCTCCAGCAAGAGCCTGACGCACTCATAATGGCCTCCGTCCACAGCCAGATGTAGGGCTGTCATGCCGTCCTGGCAGAGCAGAGAGAAGCATGCACAACCTAAGAACAACTCAGAACAAAGCACAGAACATCTACTGAATGTGGACGAAGCTGTTTTACTTACAATGTTCCTCTCGTTGGTGTTCTCCCCCGTCTCCAGAATCTTCTGGAGAACCTCTGTGTGGCCATGTTTGGCCGCCAGGTGCAGAGCTGTGTTCTCCTCCTGCGCCCAAGCCCAAGACACAGTAATATCACAGGCAATACCACACTAAAGAAGCATACAGCAGCAATGCATTCATGCTTTATTAAATAAGAAATCTTTAAAGAGGTAAAGTTGATCAGACAGGCTGTAAACAACCCGTAAAATGATTTACGTTCGAGCTGGTCAAGCCGATTTAGCTGGTTGACCAGCGTAGCTCTTGACCAGCATAGGGTATGTTTTTGTTTAAGTTTGAGTTGATGGTTTAGCTGGTCTACAAGCATGATCAACCTGACCACGCTAGACAACAAGTATGACCAAGCTTGACCACTCTGGTTGATCAGCATGGCCAGATTGACCACTCTGGTCGACCAGCATGACCAAGCATGACCAAAATCAAATGTAACATACTGTACTGGTCAAGAGCTGGTTAGCAGCTAGGGTACGTTTAGTGAATAACCTGAATGACCAGCTCAAATCATGCAAAACCAGCTGGATTTTTCAGCAGGAGCTAAATATTGTTCTTTTATAATGTTAATTTCCATAATAAACATTAACATATTGCCGCTAGTTACCCATAAACCCATTTTTTTTAAATAAATGTACATAAAAATACATTGCCGCAAGAATTCATAGTGAATGGACCAATAGGAATGCTCCAAAATGACCTCAAATATTAGAATACATTTTTCCATAGAAAGTTAAAGCAGCAGTCCTTAAGATTTTTTCATTATATTTGAAAGCAGTAGTCTCTCTGAGTGGACTTTTCGTAGTCAGAGCGGTCTGGTAGGTTTTCGTGGGAGTTTTCCATGGCCATGTAATGTCTCTACGCAGTGACGTCACATGCACAGCCTCTAAAAGAGGATCCAGAACCGTTTACCTGTACAGTCATTGCTTGATGCAATTACACATTCTGACCAGAGAGGTCTCTAAATCCCCAAATCCCCCGAAATTACAGACTGTTGCTTTAAGTTGCTAATTTGGAAATATGTGCTTTTTGCATGACAGCGACTATACTGATATAAGCCACATTTCCAGACACAACTTGTGGATTTTACGGATCGCTACACCCCTGCGGACTACAGTACATTGTGTTCTTGACTGGAAACCTTTTTGGGGGGTCTTAATTCACTGCTCTTTACAGTCGGTCACTGAACAACACTGACCCTTTCTTGATGTTACTACACAACACCAAGCAGAACCCCACACAGGTTCTAGCTTCAGCCTTATTTTGTGTCCATTCAGAGCCTGACTCATAAACCATGACTCAGAAAGCGTGCTGCTAATGACCTGCTTTTGAAGAGCTCTGCTCTGTGCTTAATTTTCCAATCAGTGGGAGGCTAATTAGTTACAGCGGGGGTTGCAGAGGCAGGCGGCTGAACATACCAGAGCCTCCTGATCTTTCTCACCTTGTCCTTCAGGTCGCGAGCGCAGCCCATACCAATGAGGAACTCGGTCACCTCCAACTGCCCGTGCTCTGCTGCCAGGTGAAACGCTGTCTTACCTGACTGACACACAGGACCAGAAGGCCGCAGGTTAGATAGGACGTCATTTTCTGGTGAACTTCACATCATCACTGCCAGCTCAGAGTCACAGAAGTGTGTGTTTAACATCCCGCCCCGTTCTATCACATTCTCGGAAACATTTATGAGGGTTTTCCAAGCAAGCGTTACTCGGAGACTGTTTGAAGGTTTTATGACTAGTGCTCCCTGGTCTCCCAGACACGTCTCAAATACTGATAAAGGACCAGCAGAGCTTGTTTTAATGTGCATATCTCGGGTTCCTCTGGGTGGCGGCAGAGGCTTGAGTCGATTGAGTCAACGTGGACCAACTAGGTAGTAGTGTTTAATAGAGAGTGGACAGTGAGTGGACAGACACAGTGTTTAAGCACTCCAGCAGCACTGCTGTGTCTGATCCACTCATACCACCAGCACAACACACACCACTAACACACTCGCCACCACCATGTCAGTCAGTGCAGTCACTGCAGTGCTGAGAATGACCCACTACCCAAATACTACAGTCTGAGAACAAACAGGGTGAAAGGAGGCTAATAAAGTGTATATATATATATATTACTAATACAGTAAATAATCACACTGTTTAAGTTCAACAGCCTTGAAGTTCTTCCATTAGTAATGAAATATACTGCTTAGTTTACCACTAAACATCTTGTGTTTCCCCTTGCCGCCGCATCCTGAACGCAACCTAAGCAACAGCTGAACTGTCAGTTAAAGAATTGTCACAGGGGTGATGTTAATTATGCAAGATCATCACCTTGTCGACTCGGTTCAGTCGCACGTCCTCCAGGTCTTCCATGATGAACTCCAGAATGTGGGTGTGACCCCTCTGGGCAGCACAGTGTAGAAGGTTCAACCCTTTCTGAGAATGCAGATGGGGTATTGTACAGGTCAGTGGACAGAAAAAATAAAGTCCATATTGAATACAGCTAAGCATATAATAAGACTTACACACTTGACTAACAGTGAATAATGATGTGTGTCCATTAATAACCTACTAAGTGACATATGAATGGCAGTAGTTAAGTACTGACATCTTGTTAGTCATTTTGTTAACTTTTTTATAATATTTTACAGTTTTATAAATCAGATAAAATAAATTGTTTGATAAATACCTAAAAACTAAAAATAGGTTAAGATGCTGAAGTTTCATTCAGTTAGTAGATAATGCAATTAATTTCCAGAAAATATTATATATTTTTTATATATTTTATAATATATTATAATTTGAAAAGTTAAAAGTTTTAAACGAATTTGCTTAACAGAATTGTTTTAAAAATAATTTATAATAATAAGAACTACAGGATATTATTTAGCTTTTAATTGAGCTCTTGCTCTTACCTTTAAACCTTTAAATAAAACAGTTTAAAATGTCTTCAATCTCACAGAATTTCAGTGTTATTATATGTGTTAATATATATATATATATATATATATATAATGTTTTTGTTTTTCACATTTTGCCATAATGTGAATCTGGCAGCTGTTCTTTACACTGCTTTCATAATGAACAGACCAATAGAAAGGCTCCAAAATGCCTTGGAGTAAAATCTTTTTACATTGACTTCCACTGAAAGTTAAGAAGGGTTTTTTCTTCTCAAAAAAGTTTTAATTTTGGAGATTTCGGTTTTGTGACTGTAACGATATATATACTTACAAGCTCACACACATAGGCACATATAATATACATTATATGCAACTGAGTACAGATAAAAAAGACACATTCAATAATACTAATAAAAAATAATAATTATAATAATATTAATGTAAACACCTTTAGATGAAACTGTTCAGTCTTCATTTACAAGGTTTGTTTAAACTGTATCTTTCATGCTTTGCTTTCAGTTTCACTGAGACTCCAGTGCAGACGGACGATGTGTATTCTGCATATTTTAACAGCTGAGAACAAACAAAGACCGCTCTGCACTCCCGCAGCCCCACTCCCCCGCAGTCAGACCAGAGCGAGAGCCTTACTTTGTTCTCACAGTTGAGTTTTGCACCAGATGAGACGAGGATCTGCAGGATTTTGAGGTGGCCAAACCAGGCGGCTAACAGAAGAGCGTTCATCCCAAACTGAAAACCAAACACAAAGCTGTGAGAATCGGCCGTCTAAGCAAATAAAGGAGCTATCCAGCTACATAATAAGAGGAGAAGGCTAATAAGCAATGTGTTTCTCATTAAAGCTAATTAGGAAAGATATTCCTTAGATACTCAAACTACAATCACACTTCAAATGCAGGTACAGCTGCAATAAGATGCTCTATAAAATGGGCTGATTGTGTGTGTGTGTGTGTGTGTGTGTGTGTGTGTGTGTGTGTGTGTGTGTGTGTGTGTGTGTGTGTGTACTCTGGGTAAAATGTTATGAAAATCTTGAAAAATGGGTGTTTCTATGAAATGTGCCAAAGTGTTATTAAGTATCATTAATACTTATTGTTAACATGACATAGTAGAATTAATTTCCACATGTCTGTATTGGCCAAAATGATATCTGCATCCAAAATATTAAAATAATTTTTTTATATCTTTTTAGTTTAGATTATTATTAGAGTTTAGATTATTTTTTTATCTTTAGTTTAAAACTTATTTTAAACTACATTTAAAATATATTAATGTTAGCATTATCTGCGTGTCCCTGTTTATATCATTTATCCTCATTCAAAATAACAGCCTTAATTTTGTGAAAATGTCATGCGTTTGTGTGCAGCCCTAAGTTCAACTTACCACCCAGTCACAATAATTTGTTTAGTCTAATAATAATGCACTGCTATAAATGACATCACAAAAAGAAAGTGACGGCACCTGAGCCTTGAAAGCAGGAAAAAGCTTTGACGTTAAATTTGTTGATTTTGGATTCTTCATCGCCGTCAACCACCCCGTCACGCAAAATAGAAAGTTAAAACTGTTTTTTATTTATTTATGTCTTCTGTTAATGCAATGTATATATATATATATATATATATATATATATATATATATATATATATATGGTCATTCTAGGATGATATTTACCACCCTGTCACGTTTTATTGTAAATATGGCTCCCATGTCTGAATCAAAATGCTAATATCACCAGGAATTTTTTGCCAAAGGTCGGAAATTATGTATTTTCTGCTCCTTCATGTTGTGGATTTAAAAAAACTCCATACAGTCACCATACAGCCAAGTAGTGTCCTAGTGTCCTTCTGTATGCAGCCCTATTGTCCTACAGCTCTTTGTCAAATATGCACATAATAAAGAAGCTCTGATGTAATGAAGGGAGTCATTCACTGTCAGGTGGTTGAACAGGTGATTAAACAGAGAAGCATGAAATATTCATCAGCGTTAACACTCAACCGTCCCGGGCTGTACATTACGACCTGGGCATCTGTGCTGTAGCCTGGTTAATGTTCTAACAGTCCTGGGAGCTTTCAAAGCACAGTGGATTATTCAGTTCAACGTCACACAGGGATGCAGGATGACTGGATGAGGCTGCATGATATGAACAGAATACTGTACAATTATCATATCACTACATATAGGTATTACAATACATCTTACAATAAATTAAAGGAAATTTTCGCTAATTGTGCATAATTGCACGATGCAAAATCTGCATAATTGACTCTTTAAGACGTAAACAAAGCCAGGATGGTTTGGTGTGAGAATCTCTGTTCTAGAAAAGCTTTTACAAAAGCCATTTTCACATATTGTTATGACCCTGTGTGTCCTATGCTGGATGATAGTGGGATAGATATGGCTAGCAGATGGAAGGTGCAGCAATTAGGGGACGCAACTGAGGTGAACGGGGTCGTGCTGGTTTATAAGGGATTTAAGGGGCTATAATTTAGCGATCTTAGGCCAGCCGTCAACCGAGCACCATGCAGCTTGATCATGTGTCTTTGCTATCGTACCGACTGGAAAACTACGCCCTGCACGGCTCGAAACTCTCAAAAGCTATGTACAAAGTCTCTTAATGAATCATGGGGAATTATGGGTCATTCCCTTTAAGAGCCAGGTGCGGTCTGACTTTGGCGGATTGCTATTTCAGTGGTGTAAAGCTATACACAGATATGGTGACCCCTGCCGATACCCTGAGAAGCCCTACAGACTGAGACAGATACATACGCTGTCCATATCGTCCACCATGGTGTCATGGTCCAACAACAGCCGCAGAGCGTCCATGCTGCCTGCCCCCGCAGCCCAGTGCAGCGCCTTACGATCCATCTGCAGGTAGAGAGGCAGAGAACACACGGAAACCATGCTGTTGATTCAGGTGATACTTAAACATTGACACAGTGATCATGGACTGCTCTTAGCTTTATAAAAACACATCCCGTTAACACAGATGGAGCCAGACCGCAAAGAAGACAACAGCCAGCTATGTTTGCTGTGTAGTCGGGCACAGACTGCTGCTCTGCAGGGTAAAATATGGGTCATATCTGGTGATAAGGGGAGAAAGCAGAGGCTTTCCGCTGCAAAGCATTCCAGACACAGGATCTGGCACACACGGCAGGCTGCAACACAACTTCCCGTGGGCCAGCTTCCTTTAATTTCCGCATGCTGCTGAAAGCTCAGTGTGGCGCTCTACATCAACCCACTTAAAGGGGCTGTGTGTCCATTTCTGTTGGAAAGTAATGTGGAATATAAAACTATGTATATGCATCAATCAGCCATAACATTAACACCACCTCCTTGCTTCTCTACTCACTTTCTTCACAGTGGAGTTCTATAATTCCAGACTGTATCCATCTGCTTCTCTACATACTTTGATATTAGCCTCCTTTCACCCTGTTTGTTCTTCAGGACCCCACAGGACTTGGATTTGGGTGGCGGGTCACTCCCAGCACTGCATGGTGGTGGTGGTGGTGGTATGTTAGTGGAGTGTGTTGGGTTGGGGGATCAGACACAGCAGTGCAGCTGGACTGAGAATAGTCCACCAACCAGCCGACAGCGTCCTGTGGGCAGCAGCGTCCTGTGAGCACTGATGAAGGACTAGAGGATGACCAACACACACTGTACAGCAGCAGATACAGAGCTTCTGTCTCTGACTTTACATCAGCTGATCAGTGTATATATATTGTGTGTATATATATTTTACATTATTTTTATTATTATTATTTTATTATTTATTATTTTGTATTATTATATTTGTTTTTATCGAATCAACTGCAGTAAACCACTTTCACACAATATCTGAGCTGAGCAAAGCAGCCAAAGTTCAATACTGTTTCAGTAATTCAAAAAAAGTACATAAAGAACTCACTACACTAAACACTACAATGTGAATAATAAAATTCTTAAAAATATAAAAAATATAAAAAAAAAACAAAACATAATCTTCCACACACATTTCCCTTGTTAAGAAATATATAATTTTATGTTATTAAATTACTCTATTCCTGTTCTGAGTCTGTAACTCCATCTAATTGATAATGCAATAGTGAGTATTTTTTCCTCTATTATGTAGTGGTGGTTTGCAATTTTCCGAATGATGACACATCCACTGATCACCATGCCAACATACAAAGCAGAAAGGCCTCTGATTGGCTCTATTCTACCCTGCTTGTGCCT